>NC_083462.1:8501361-8626361 GCF_030014155.1 Tachysurus vachellii | reverse complement strand
TTTTAATTTCAGATCCAAAGCATGAGAAAGGAAGTTGATCATGTGTAGGGTTACCCGAGGTTATCTGCTTCATATACTGTACGTTCCCACCCAAATCAAATCAGCCCGATTAAAATTAAACTTGTTGACCTATATTGTCCTTTCTATTGCGGTCAATAGTGAGTTCATCACAGAAACTGTAGATAATCGTATGAAGTTGACAGGAATATAATGGCACTCAGAAATTAGCATTAAAAAAAAAAAAAGATGTGACTGGGAGAAAGGGCCTTTTTACAGACTTAGAAATGGAATCTGTATTCAATCACCACACTCAAACACCCCCCCCACACACACAGAGAGAAAGAGCGTGATAGAAAGAGCTAGGAGGTGTATGTAAAAAGCTTAGAGAGATGGAGACAGTGTAGATCAGGCAGCTATGAGAATGAGGTACAGCGCAGGGCAGGAAGACAGCAAGGAAAAGATGGGAATGAAAATGAGAAAAAGCGAGAGAAAAGGGAAGAAAGGAAGTGACAGAGAGACTGCATGAGGTCTCTCGTCCCTGCAGCATTCCTGAAGAGATACTTGGCAGTGTGTGTGGGAAGACGGATCTGTATTCTCTTCATTCAAGCTCCCTTCCTTCTCGATCCTGATAGGGAGTCTTGACGGGAGACGCCAACAAACGACAGGCTTCCAGAGATAAGAAATCTGAAAGGAACTGACACACACTTACACACTGACGCTTGCGTACACACTGGGTGATGGATTTGTAATTACATCTGTCTCCTCTATTAATCATCATAATTGAATTCCCAGCGTTAAAATAAACCTATTCTGAATTTTGCTGTTGTTTGTAATTCTAGATGCATTAAATTTATGCCGTAATGTGACAGTGTACGATTTTGCTAAAGAATGGAAGGGAAATCTCTTAAATACTCATTTTTCATTTTAGCATCAAGAGAAAGCAGCCATTTCCTTCAGGCCCTGAGTTTCTTCCAGTCCATCCCTCCTGTCTTTCCTTCCCCTCTCCACTCCCTATGGAGGAATGCGTGGAGAAGACGGGGATCAGGATGCACAGTTCTTTCTGCCAAAATCGTCTGCGCTCACTTCTCCATCCTAGCAGCTGTTAGGGGTTATGGTTATAGCAGTACTTGTGTTATTGGATATTACGGAGGCCTCCACTGTGCCAGAGAGGCGAATGGGAATACGAGATGCTGCTTGTTACACTGAGCTGGTGTTTGTGAGTAATAAAGGATTAAAACAAGACACGACATGCTGTTATAGGAAATTAATCAGTGTCAGGGATGTGAAGTGTGAAGTGTGGTTTGACATGAAGTGGAGTTAATGTCAAAAATAAAAATCACAGACATCAAATAAAGACATGACACGATAACTCGTAGAATTATACAGTATGAACTTTTTTCGAGAACTTTTTTTGAGATTTTGAGAACTTTCAAGTTCTCAAAATCTAAATAAATAAATAAATAAATAAACAAACAAATAAATAAATAAATAAATTAATTCATTCATTAATAACAGCAGCCTTTGTTTGTATTAAGCCTTAGTAATCATATCTTGACTTTTTATTATATTAATTCTTTTTACTTTTCCTTATGTTTACCTTCTGTTCTATGTTTATGTTCTGTAAAGCAGCTTTGAGACAATGTCCAAGCGCTATACAAATAAACTTGAATTGAATTAATAATAATAAATGTTGTTATGTAAACTTATGTTAGTTCTCAGGAAGGCCTTATGTAGGTACAATGTAGTCCAGTTTTTAGAGAAATGATGTTTTTCCAGACTACTGTGATCACATCATGCTGATCAAATCAATCTCTGAATCTCATAAATGGTTTAAATCAATCTTAAATCTCTTTTGGGACACCATGTGTCTGGAAATGTTCCTGCCAGACCAAGCTGGTACAGCAGTGCCCCGTGTAATCCGCCTAGAATCGGTCATGCCAAGCCAGGCGCTGTGTGTAATGCCACCCATAGCCCCATGTCCAACAAGTAGGTCTGCTCAGGATTACCCAAATATCCCCAGCATTGCAGGGCTCCTTCCTGAGCGTCCACATGGCCTGATCATAATTCCCAAGCACCCAGCTCTGTGCTCAGGCACGGATAGGACTAAACCCAGCCTCTAAATATGAATCAAGAACACCACAGACTGATCATTATTATACTCTATAACTGATACTGAATAATAAACACAAAGTGACTCATCACACACTGGCTTATATGTAGTTATGAAAGTGAACTTATTCTTGAGATCTCTAAATCATTCCTACTCAAAAGACATTCAGTTTTTAATGTAAAATAAATGAGTAATTACTCACAAATTCACACAAATTGATTTCGGACAATACATCGTATCTTGTGGATCCATGTTATTAGAGTCAAAATTATGTCTGAGAGTCATAAAGAGTAAATAAAAAAAAAAAACTCATACATTTTAGATGGAAAACAGCATTGAAAGTGAAGCAAGAAGCATATTATGTGTGGCCTGGAAAAAAACCCTGAAATTTCTTAAATCTGTTTTTGTTTGTTTCTCGACCTCCAGCATTTGAAAGCCATCCAGAAGAGAAAACAGGAAAAAAATTGCAACTAAAGATTTGATTCTTGTGGTGCAAGATCATTACAGACATTTTGACAGCGGTATTTAAATGCAAACTGAATCGTTGATGCTTATGTCCATTTCACTGCAGCAAGTAAGTAACGTCTAGAGACAGGCTGGCTGTGTTTACCAGAGTTTTACTGGGATCCTTATTCACCATCAATTTGCCACATCAGAGAATCACATCACCAATCAGAGATTTAGCACAAGATTCCTCTGAGACACATGAAACCACATCTTTCTTTAAACTGAAGAACTCAAGAAAAGAGCAGTCTGCCCTCTTCCACATACACAAGCTCACAGACGCAAATTATTGACTAGTGTCGCTGTGACTGACAGGAAAGATTGATACTCATCCCATCCCATCCCATTCATTCATTCATTCATCTTCTACCGCTTATCCGAACTACCTCGGGTCACGGGGAGCCTGTGCCTATCTCAGGCGTCATCGGGCATCAAGGCAGGATACACCCTGGACGGAGTGCCAACCCATCGCAGGGCACACACACACACTCTCATTCACTCACGCACTACGGACAATTTTCCAGAGATGCCAATCAACCTACCATGCATGTCTTTGGACCGGGGGAGGAAACCGGAGTACCCGGAGGTAACCCCCGAGGCACGGGGAGAACATGCAAACTCCACACACACAAGGCGGAGGCGGGAATCGAACCCCGACCCTGGAGGTGTGAGGCGAACGTGCTAACCACTAAGCCACCATTATATATATATAATGTATATATAATGTATATATAATGTATATATAATGTATATATAACTCTGTAGTGTTTCTTTAGTTGAAATATAATTTGATTGTGAGGTGTAGCAATCTGCAATTGTAACTCATTTACACTAAACTAAGAACTATCAGGAGAATAAACTCTGCTGCAGAGTAATATTGTTTCTTTTCTCCAGAATGTCATAGCTCCTCAAGAATAGATTACCAACACACCAACACAAGGTGGAGGCGGGAATCGAACCCCGACCCTGGAGGTGTGAGGCGAACGTGCTAACCACTAAGCCACCGAAAACTTTTTTTTGGAGGTAAACTGTTAGGACTCCTGGTCATGGACTGCTTTGGCATCGTCAGGATTAAAACTCTTTACACACTTTCCAAGTATATAATAGGTAGAACAACTCAATTTTGCCCATAACACAAACTTGATTTCTCTTTACTTTTCTTTTGTCTGTTTGCTAAACTCCAGCCATACTGATGGTTCTCTGATGGGTTTTCCTATGATGGGTTTTCCTCTGATGGGTTTTCCTCTGATGGGTTTTCCTCCATGACCCAACCATACCAATAAACTTCATCCAACTCAAAACCCTGGTTAGTCTCATTTCTTAAATAAAAAAACAAATCAGATCCTTTTATAGTCTTTTTCTGGATAACGTGAACCATTCCAAGTGTTTCACTGTTTCTGTCAGGCAACATAATTAATCTGGGAAGAGAAGCCATGTAAAGGTCAACAGGAAAACGATGGATTATATTCACATGGAGTCACTTCCTGTGGGAATGCCGCTGACACTCAATGGGGCTGCTGGCTGTCATGGGAAGCTTCGCCGGGTATGAATGTCGAATGGACACTCCTACACGCTCTCTCTCACTCTTTCTCCGTGACCTCCTCCCCCTTTTGCCCAGTCTCTCTATGACCCCCTGCGTTCCACTTTTTTCCATTCCTCTCCCACACTGTTTCCCCATTTTGTCTGTTTCATATCTGTCCTCGCTCCTTTTTATTTCTCTTTGCCCCAGGGCCACCCCCAACCCTCTTGTCCCCCCCTCCAAACTTTTTTTCCACCCTGGCCCCCTCCCTGGAGATTTTAAAGGGGTCATGGGCCCTGTTTAGCTTACGTGGACTTTCACTTCCTAAAGAATCTCAGTCATGCAGACGTGCACATTGAAACAAGCTTGCGTTCTCCACTTCATGTTTTTTCATGTGTTGGGAAAGTTGACTTTATGGAGGTACAGTCTCCACTGTTCGCTGTAGCTCAGCAAGAATACTGCTACTACTTACAAAAATAATATAAGCCCAACAGTGCCTGCCATAAATCATGGACAGAAATTGGCTTTTTTTATAGTGCAAGAACATTTTGGAGATTTCTTTCGTAAATTTATGGAAAAAAATGCCAGAGAAGGGGGAAGATTAGATTTTTTCCCCCCACAGCAGTGCTAAGGCCTAGAACTAATTCAAACTCATTAGCTGAAAAATAATACGTAGGGATATTTGTATTGCCCTAAACTATTCAGTCTAACTTTCTATACACGTATTCGACTATATATGACTTGACATCCTACTGTTTTTTTTTCTTTTCTTAATTTCCTCCATTAGTATCATTTCCACAGAATGACTTTGACTGGTTTCTTTTTAATCTTGACTGGGCTCGCTGCTTTGTACAAAGGCCAGATCTTACAGAGCAGTAAAAAATGATTAACTTTGTATTGTTCTGTTTTTATGAATTTCTGAAAGCTGCAGTTGGTGATTGTGCTCTTTGTTTAATCATTGACTGTCTGTGCAGGACGGTGGCTTAGTGGTTAGCACGTTCGCCTCACACCTCCAGGGTTGGGGGTTCGATTCCCTCCTCCGCCTTGTGTGTGTGGAGTTTGCATGTTCTCCCCGTGCCTCGGGGGTTTCCTCCGGGTACTCCGGTTTCCTCCCCCGGTCCAAAGACATGCATGGTAGGTTGATTGGCATCTCTGGAAAAGTGTCTGTAGTGTGTGATTGCGTGAGTGAATGAGAGTGTGTGTGTGCCCTGCGATGGGTTGGCACTCGGTCCATGAGATAAGCGGTAGAAAATGAGTGAGTGAGAGTGTCTGTGCAGGAATAGAAAATACAGTAGGGTGACTTCAGGAATCACAGTTTTATTGCTTACATTTTACATTTATGGTATTTTGACAGACACCTTTATCCAGAGCGACTTACATTTTATACAACTGAGCAAATGAAGGTTAAGGGCCTTGCTTAAGGGTCCAGCAGTGGAAGCCGGTGGACCTGGGATTCGACCTAACAAACTTCCGAGCTGCAGTCCAACTTAACCACTAGGCTTAATGGAATTAACTTTAACCAGACATGCTTAATAGAATATGCCAGTAGTTTTATGTGCATTGCTTTTTCTTCTTCCAAATTCAGAGTTGTTGTATACTTGGGATTAATGGCTTATTTTGTCAGTTTCGTGTACTCGTCCGAAAAAATATATAACTGCAAAGTGAACTATGATATACCAAATAGAGCCAGTTTACTGTATTTACTGTAATACAATCTGTCTGATTTTCATTGTTACTTTAGTCACAATGTATAAAATAACAACAATAAAAGCAATACCAGTGTATTAAATTTCCTCCATGTCATATTATACAAGAGAGATTTTCTAAGAAGAGATCGTATAAGAAGATCTTCTAACAAGCGATCTCTTCTAACAAGAGATCTTATGAAAAGATCTTCTAACAAGAGCTCGTATAAGAAGATCTTCTAACCAGAGATCATATAAGATCTTCTAACAAGAGCTCGTATAAGAAGATCTTCTAACCAGAGATCATATAAGATCTTCTAACAAGAGCTCGTATAAGAAGATCTTCTAACCAGAGATCATATAAGAAGATCACCAGAGATCTCTTGTTAGAAGATCTTCTTATAAGATCTTCTAACAAGAGATCTTATAAGAAGATCTTCTAACAAGTCAACTGTGATTAAAGAAACAGAGATTATATTTTTCTTATGGCATCAACCAGTGTGATCTCAACTCCTGTGGAAAAAGGGATTGCATAAACAAGCCCTGGTTATAGTACTAACATAGCAGTGATTTTATGAGGAGAAAATCTATTTCAAACACATTGCAAAAGTTTACAAAGTATAGTTTGGAGCTGTTTGTGGTGGGATAAAAAAGGACATCATGGACAGACCATTCTTCAAAGTGAGCTAATGTTGTATTGTTGAAGTAATTTTGAAGTAAGTTTTTTTTTTTTTTTGAAACACTGTATGAAGAGCGAGACAAATAGGCTGGAAACATTGTGTTACTTAACCCTAATGAACCCTTTTTACCAGGACACTAATGTGTTCCGTTCCCATGAAATTCATCTTATGGGACATTTTTAATAAGTGTAAACAAATGAGTTATTTTATCACTGCAGATCTGATATACAATTAGTCAGGACTCTGTTGACCTTACACATAATTTCAGTGCTTGACCACTTGGGGTATGTCAGAGAGGAGTAATGGGTTTGATATCACCATTAACTTTGAAGATAGAAGCGTTTTGTTTTTTTGGAACTTTTCTATGAATATATTGCCCCTAGTAGGCTAAGTAAAAACAGAAATACTAATAAAAACCTACAACTCTTAAAGTTGTAAAGGGGGCACGGTGGCTTAGTGGTTAGCACGTTCGCCTCACACCTCCAGGGTTGGGGGTTCGATTCCCGCCTCCACCTTGTGTGTGTGGAGTTTGCATGTTCTCCCCGTGCCTCGGGGGTTTCCTCCGGGTACTTCGGTTTCCTCCCCCGGTCCAAAGACATGCATGGTAGGTTGATTGGCATCTCTGGAAAATTGTCTGTAGTGTGTGATTGCGTGAGTGAATGAGAGTGTGTGTGTGCCCTGCGATGGGTTGGCACTCCGTCCAGGGTGTATCCTGCCTTGATGCCCGATGACGCCTGAGATAGGCACAGGCTCCCCGTGACCCGAGGTAGTTCGGATAAGCTGTAGAAGATGAATGAATGAATGAACTCTTAAAGTTCCGAGTGTCTACTTTTATATGAGCCATTAACCACTACTGTGGAGTGTGACAAAAAGGCTTTGTATTTGGTGTAATCCAATGCTGTCTTCCTTATGGTGACTTTTAGAAAAAACATCATAGCAGTGAATTTTAATTTAAAACAAAAATCTGACTCTGCCAGAACTTTGATGTCGGCCGAATTTTTATGAAGATGGACGACAAAACCGGGCTGAAAACGTCTCAGTGTAAACCCAGCTTCAGTTACAGGAACATTCCACTTGCTTTAAACTACAAATTACAAACAGTGACAACTGACGCTGAGGTAAACATGTTCCCAAATGAGGTTAGCTGGAATACACTAATAAAGAGTGTCTGATTCCAGATGTTTCAACATCCACAGTTTAACTGGAGAGTTTGAAAAAACATGCTGTCTGTTTATTGACCTAAAGCAGCGCTTAGATTAACTGTGAATAAAATAAAACCTCTAACCACAAAAACAAATGGGTCATTGTAAAAGAGCATGCAACACGAAACCTGCAAAATGTCCTTTTGCCCATTTCATTTGGTTTTCATGTCTGATCAACAAGCTCTCGGTACCTGTTAAAATAAATGGTATTAATAGCCCATTTGTGGGAGAACACTACGACGCTGCATTAGTAGTCCATTAAAGATTCAAAAAGCACGTCGTATTTTGGAATTAAGCCGTGTAGGTGGTAGGGTTATTTTTTGTGAAGGGGATATTTTCGTGCACATATATTTCTTATAGTATCTATTCATTTATTACTTCATTTTTCAATGAAACTAAATGAAAAGAATTATTCATTAATTTTTTTGTTTACCCAAAGAAGTAGTTTTCACTAAGAGCATTCTTGAAGATTAAAGATCTCAGCTTATTTGGGAATAATAATAAAAAAAAAAAGCCTAAATCTGGTTGATCTGAAAAAAATTGAACAACGTTAGACTGTAATTACTGTTAATACTTTAAAATAATTAATACTTGTTTAACATATTTCCTGGTCACTGCATCATTTTTTATGTTATTTCAAACTGTAGACATTTTCTTTATGATGAAAAAATAGCAAACCTTGACTGGTAAAATGTACTTAAGACTTGATGTATGGCTTGATTGAGTCAAACAGCATGATTCAATTGATTCACCAGATATAACTCATTCACTTTCATTTGTTCGAAGTGATTAATAGTCATCAAACAACGGACTTACGAAGCATAGTCAATCAAAGTATTTGAAAGTTTTACATCAGTCTGATAATCCAATCAGTAAAGCACAGCTTACAGACATTCTGTCCTTAAATCACATGGGTGAATTAGTCTGAAGTAGACTTTCACTGCTAAATGTCCACTGATAATAAGTCCTCTCTCGGGAAAATTTCAAGACTGTTAAATAAATGTGGTTGTCAGACGATGCAGATGGTAGTAATGATGATAATGATCTTATTGCATTCATCACTCTTGGGCAGAGGGTGTTTTTTTATCTCAGAGTAATCAGATCTGCAGCCGCCACACAGCTCTCAGTGGAGCACTCATAACTATTGGCTTCTCTGCTCTACACACCTACACGTTTTCCACATGCCTCATTATCACAGATTTATCCATGAGATCTCCATTTACCCGATTGCAACACTAATAATAGTATGGACCAAGGTAGAGGCAGAATGATAGTCAAGGAGCAGATTAATGGATAAAAGATGGGAGGCTGGAGATACGGAATGATGGATGAACAAACTGAGAGAAGGAAAAAGTATGGGGACGAAACACGGAAGTCAAATACAAAAGTGTACTTTGGTCTGAAGGTTATGTGTATTTGTAGTGAACAGGCACGGCTTTAATAATCGTAAAATATGTCTATAAACAGTCGCTGCCAGAGCAAAGGTCACGAGAGGTGAGTGTGCATGTTGAACCTGCTGTGACCTCGTTATCGAATGACAGCACCATCATTCCTGCTTTCACTGTATTCCCTGTTTGGAAAATGTCCTCTAACCCGTCCTCTTTTCTTTCCTCTCCTCATCTATCCTCTTCAAACTATCCAAACTATCCAAACTATCCTGTCCCATCCCGTCCCACCCTATCCTATCCCATTCTGTCCAACCCAATCTCTTCTTCCATCCTAGTCAACACCACATGGCCCTATTCTATTCTATTCTATTCTAATCTATTCTATTCTATTCTATTCTATTCTATTCTATTCTATTCCACCCTATACTTTCTTTTCTTTTCCTTTACTTTCCCATTCCATCCTAATCGATTCCACCTGACTCTATCCTATTCCATTCCACCCCATCCCATCCAAAAGTAGCCTATCCAATTCTACATTATCCTAGCCTGTCCTGTCCTGCCATATTTTATCCTGGATCATGCCGGTAGTGATCAAACCAAAGTGGAAGCTGTACAGTACAGCACCGGGGAAACTTTTATTTTCACAGCCAATCTCCACATCCAGAACTCAACATTTCATCTGTGGCAGCTATTGCCAGATAAAACAACCCGTATTCCAGAGTCCCAAAAGCATGGATCATCCTGCTGAGCTTTTGAACTTATACTTCAGATGAAGCATACATTACCTTAGCTAATACTTACTGTCATGTCTTGTAGTCAGGATTGCAGGAAGTGGTGTCTCAGTGGTAAAGACTATCGATTATAAGGAGTCTCAAATCCTAGCACCACCAAAAAGTGGGTCTTTGAGCTAAGTGCTTAACTTGCAACTGCTCAGCTGTCTCAATTGTATGTCGTATTGAATGAAAGACTGGAAGAACAGTTGCAGGGAAACTAACAAAGCAGAATTATCTACAAGATCTCATTCATTTGTATATTTTGCAGTTACAGAACATCTGCCCACTGCACAATTTTTTTGCTGATGGAATGAATGCATGCATCCGGTGTAATATTTTCAGTCCTTAAACAAACCACCACTTGCTCAATACCAACAAAGTTGCACATACATTACAGTAATTACAGTGTGTATTCATTTCCAGTAAAGCTTGTGCACCACACACACACAGTTATTATTTACACTTCTCCTCTGGTGTATTCCAGTTTGTCATTAGTGATTAACACATCTGTTTGTTGACAGTGTACTCACCCCAGAGGAATTTGCTATTGAAAAAAACAGTTTTTTGGTGACAATCTTTTCCTCTGACATGAAAACATCAGAGAGATAGGCAGAGTGATGACTGATAAGCAACACTTCCTGTTAGTTTTGTCTTTTGTTGTTGGGTTTCCGATAACATGCTGTTTACTATATATACAGAGGAATGTGACCATGAACACTACATATGTGACTCTTCTACAGGGATGCCGTCGTGTCAGAGCTGCAGAGACGGCAGTGATTTCAATGCTTATGGTAGTCATGTGTGTAGTTTGGTTTTGGCTGAAAATACACGATTTGTATTGTATGCTTTAGACATTCTACAAACCATCTAGAAAAGTGATTGAATTATGGATTCATGATGAGTTGATAGTCTGTAAATGATCTCTTAAACAAAAATGCTAGTAGAGAATAGTATCACAAAAGAGAGGAGTGGACAAGAAAACCGATGGATAGAATAGTATGGGATGGGATCAGATAGAACAGGATAGGATTGGAGAGAACTGGATAATGAATAGGATAGGATAGAATATGAAAATCTTTGGATAAGACAGATAAACCTTAGGACCTTGGGATGTGATGATAAAGGACAGAATACAAATAGTAAAGAGTAAAGAGATGTGTATATAAATATATACAGGAATAATGATATGATACTACAGTCAAGGACAGTGTGGGATAGGATAAAACAGGACAGGATAGGATAGGATCGGATAGGATTGGATTGGATCGGATAGGATCAGATAGGATAGGATAGGATAGGATCGGATCGGATAGGATAGGATAGGATAGGATCGGATAGGATCGGATAGGATTGGATAGGATAGGATCGGATCGGATAGGATCAGATAGGATAGGATAGGATAGGATCGGATAGGATAGGATAGGATAGGATCGGATAGGATAGGATAGTATAGGATCGGATAGGATCAGATAGGATCGGATAGGATCAGATAGGATAGGATAGGATAGGATCGGATAGGATAGGATAGGATAGGATCGGATAGGATAGGATAGGATAGGATCGGATAGGATCAGATAGGATAGGATAGGATAGGATCGGATAGGATAGGATAGGATAGGATCAGATAGGATAGGATAGGATAGGATCGGATAGGATAGGATAGGATAGGATCGGATAGGATTGGATAGGATAGGATCGGATAGGATAGGATAGGATAGGATCGGATAGGATAGGATAGTATAGGATCGGATAGGATCAGATAGGATAGGATAGGATCGGATAGGATTGGATAGGATAGGATCGGATAGGATCGGATAGGATAGGATAGGATAGGATAGGATCGGATAGGATAGGATCGGATAGGATAGGATAGGATCGGATAGGATCAGATAGGATAGGATAGGATAGGATCGGATAGGATAGGATCGGATAGGATAGGATAGTATAGGATCGGATAGGATCAGATAGGATAGGATAGGATCGGATAGGATTGGATAGGATAGGATCGGATAGGATAGGATAGGATAGGATCGGATAGGATAGGATAGTATAGGATCGGATAGGATCAGATAGGATAGGATAGGATAGGATCGGATAGGATTGGATAGGATAGGATCGGATAGGATAGGATCGGATAGGATAGGATAGGATCGGATAGGATCAGATAGGATAGGATAGGATAGGATCGGATAGGATAGGATAGGATAGGATAGGATAGGATAGGATAGGATCGGATAGGATAGGATAGGATCGGATAGGATAGGATAGGATAGGATAGGATAGGATCGGATTGGATAGGATAGGATAGGATCGGATAGGATAGGATAGGATTGGATAGGATAGGATAGGATCGGATAGGATCGGATAGGATAGGATAAGATCGGATAGGATAGGATCGGATCGGATCGGATCGGATCGGATAGGATAGGATAGGATCGGATAGGATTGGATAGGATAGGATCGGATAGGATAGGATAGGATCGGATAGGATAGGATAGGATAGGATCGGATAGGATAGGATAGGATAGGATAGGATAGGATCGGATAGGATCGGATAGGATAGGATCGGATAGGATCGGATAGGATAGGATAGGATCGGATAGGATAGGATCGGATCGGATCGGATAGGATAGGATAGGATAGGATAGGATAGGATCGGATAGGATTGGATAGGATAGGATAGGATCGGATAGGATAGGATAGGATCGGATAGGATAGGATAGGATAGGATAGGATCGGATAGGATAGGATCGGATAGGATAGGATAGGATCGGATAGGATCAGATAGGATAGGATAGGATAGGATCGGATAGGATAGGATAGGATAGGATCGGATAGGATAGGATAGTATAGGATCGGATAGGATCAGATAGGATAGGATAGGATCGGATAGGATTGGATAGGATAGGATCGGATAGGATAGGATAGGATAGGATCGGATAGGATAGGATAGTATAGGATCGGATAGGATCAGATAGGATAGGATAGGATAGGATCGGATAGGATTGGATAGGATAGGATCGGATAGGATAGGATCGGATAGGATAGGATAGGATCGGATAGGATCAGATAGGATAGGATAGGATAGGATCGGATAGGATAGGATAGGATAGGATAGGATCGGATAGGATAGGATAGGATAGGATCGGATAGGATAGGATAGGATAGGATAGGATAGGATCGGATTGGATAGGATAGGATAGGATCGGATAGGATAGGATAGGATTGGATAGGATAGGATAGGATCGGATAGGATCGGATAGGATAGGATAGGATCGGATAGGATAGGATCGGATCGGATCGGATCGGATAGGATAGGATAGGATAGGATCGGATAGGATTGGATAGGATAGGATCGGATAGGATAGGATAGGATCGGATAGGATAGGATCGGATAGGATAGGATAGGATAGGATAGGATAGGATAGGATCGGATAGGATCGGATAGGATAGGATCGGATAGGATCGGATAGGATAGGATAGGATCGGATAGGATAGGATCGGATCGGATAGGATAGGATAGGATAGGATAGGATCGGATAGGATTGGATAGGATAGGATCGGATAGGATAGGATAGGATCGGATAGGATAGGATAGGATAGGATAGGATCGTCTTGGATAGGATTGGATATGATAGGATAGGATCGAAGAGGATAGGATAGCATCGGAGAGGATAGGATAGGACAAAATTTAATGGGTCAGGAGAGGACAGGATAAGACGGTATCATATAAGAATAGAGTGGATAGGATAGGATACAGTCATATACAACTGGTCAAGACAGGATAGGATAGGATAGGATAGGATAGGATAGGATAGGATAGGATAGGATACAGTCATATACAACTGGTTGAGACAGGATATGATAGGATAGGATAGGATACAGTCGTATACAACTGGTTGAGACAGGATATGATAGGATAGGATAGGATACAGTCGTATACAACTGGTCGAGACAGGATATGATAGCACAGGATAAAAGAGGACAGGGAAGCAGTTTATATGATAGACTACAGCAGCATAGAAGGAAAGAGAGGAAAGGAAAAAAGAAGTGGAAAGGAATAATGATGGATAGCACAGAACATGATAAGAAAAGATGATAATACTCACATATTGACCAACACATATATATATATAGAAGAAGTCTTGGTATACTTTGATGATTAATGAAAACAAAATAAGAAAAATGATAAGTTCATTCCAGTCCTAAATCTAAAGTTGTTGAATGAATTCATTTTTATTTCTCTTGCTGTTTTGAAAGCCCTTTTCATATTTACCCACATAAATGCACACAAACATGCATACATAATAAAACCAAAGAAATCCACATGAATAAATGTGTATGTATATAAATGCGCACACAAAGCATGTAAAAATCTCAATTGAACACATACAGAAATGAGTTTCAATGAGCCAGAAACACACACACCCACCCACACACACACACACACACACACACACACATGGTCAGCACTCAATGGGCAGTTCTGGTGGGTTCTGTGTGGGTCTGTTAGTAGTGGAAGGCTACTGTGCTGCCTTTTCAGCTGTGCAACACAATGAAAAGAATTATGAGTACAGAAGTCCATTCATGAATGTGACTTCTCTCTCTTGTGACTGCCACTCACACACTGCTGGCATTGACAGAAAAGCCTTGAGAAAGCATATAGTTCTGTTTCTGGTATTGTCCTCATCCAATTCAAACTGAGGCTTAAATTCCAGCTGTGCTTCAGGTAAAAATATGTTTATACACAGACATTAATATAAACCTCAAATCCAAACACTCTTTTTGTTACAGAATCCTC
Organism: Tachysurus vachellii; assembly: GCF_030014155.1. Lineage (NCBI taxonomy): Eukaryota > Metazoa > Chordata > Actinopteri > Siluriformes > Bagridae > Tachysurus > Tachysurus vachellii. The sequence goes on along the minus strand of NC_083462.1, from coordinate 8,611,699 downwards.
AGGAAATCAGGATCAAATCAATCCACACGTACGTTCTAAAAAACAAAAGGAATGCAACTTGCTAAAGGAAATCCCTGGAGACACGACCTCCGTTCGAACCCACAGGAAGTGATGCATAACCGAACGGGAAATGTGCCTGCATCATAAATAGCTCTTTATCTCTTTAAATCTGCTGTATTCATTAAGGAAACCAAATAACTATAGAGACATGCACAGAATCAGCAGCCTTGCATAACCCATTTGTTCCACAACAGAGTAATAGACAGTGTATAGTCTTTTCAAGAATGCTCACAAACTGGTATTACAAACAGAGTGCATAAAATGGATGAATAAGATGATGATGATGATGATGATGATGATGATGATGATGAAGACGATGCTGATGTTGATGTTAGTAGATTTATTAGTTATGGGAAAGTTGTATATTTTATTACTGCAAATTATGTAAATATGAAATTAATAAACCAACAACAACAAGATGCAGCTTGTTATTTTCCGATGATATCTCAAAACCATTCATCTTGCCTAGCTGGAGATATGAACACGTTAACATAAATTAACAAGTGATTTGCTTTGAACTACTTTCCAATCTGCTGTTATAGCAAATGAATGAATCCCTTTAATCCAATCAAAATCAGCAATTCAACAATGAAAAATTGTGTTAAGCCGCATTGTCTACACAAACATAAAGAATCCATTTTATGCTTTACTCACACAAATAGTGAATTTCCTCCTGGTTTTTAAAATCGATCCAGTCTTATAAGTGTGTAGCTCGGAACCAGACAGCAGGTCTTTAGGGTTAAGGTGTGGAGGAGCAGAAATGTTTCACTTTCTACTTTTAGCGCGTGTAGATATCTGAGAAATATTGAACAGACGGGTTACGGACAGACACGAGGGCACACGTTTATCATCATTTAAACAATTTATCTATCTAGCTTTGTCTTATTAAAGGGAATTTTCAGTACAGGTCAGGGCAGAGGAGTGCAGAGATTTAGACATAACTGAGATGACAATTTCGACGTTGGGAGCAGCTTGTTTTAAGTTTTACGACTCAACAGGTTTGGTGTTTCACATATAAGACTATAGTAGCACAGTAACACAAAATTAAAATTAAAAGAAATAAAAATTTTTTTGTATTTACTTTTCCAGGTACGTGTCATGAAGTTCTCTATGGCTCATGAAGTTTTTGGACCTTCAGTGAGAGGATCCTGAGGCATCTAGAGATGTACCAGCTCCAGTTGGATTCCACTTCATGAGAATATTCAAACTACTAGGAGATGCAGTACTAGGAGAACTACTGTACTGTACATGTGGTCTTTGAGGACAACAACCTCCTCATCAATACACAATTATCAGACTGTATCTGACTGTAGAAAGGACATTATTCATAATAACACTCTTCTGTGTTTATAACAATTTATAATCACACCCTCCAGTGTCACCCAAATGAGGATACGGTTCCCTTTTGAGTCTGGTTCCTCTCAAGGTTTCTTCCTCTTTCATCTTAGGAAGTTTAGATAGAAAAGATCTGTTTTAAAACTGCTTTGAATGTACATAATAGTCTAATATCCAAGTCTTTCACTATAAAATAAATGTTTAAACACGTACCGTATCTTAAAATGGGACAAAATGTGCACCAAGATATTTATTATTTTATTTAAAGAGCAAAATAACTGTAACTAATAAACTTTTCAAAGTATTTTAGCACCTGTAAAAATAAGGTACGGTGTTAGAGATGTTGTAAAAGCAAACCATCTGCATCATGTGATATTTCATGAATCATTTTCCCTTCTCAACATCCTTCACATCCTTTCATATGATTGCATAACTGTAGTGAGGGGTTCAATGATAACATCAAATAAAAAAAAATAAAAAAAAGAGAAAAGAACAGAAAAAAAAAAATTGACTACATCAGATGTACCGTAGCTAGACATGATGCTACAAGTATGGACTCAGGAGATATTTACAGAACTTTACAGTACCTTTTTGGGCCAAATCTCAGGCTGACAAAACTCGTTTTTTATTAGGAACACCTAAACAGTCATGTAGCTAAATAAATAATAAGCATTATTTATATGGCAGCAGCACCATACAAAATATGTAGATATTATGTAGATACAAGGCAAGAGCTTCAGGTAACATCAGAAGGGGGAAAAATGTGACGTCTGTGATTTAGATCATGGTATTGTTGCTGTTGGCACATGATCGACTGATTAGATGACTGCATGAATGTGCAGGTGTACATGTGTTCCTAATAAAGTGGCTGCAGCAGGTAAACTTTTGTTTTGAACCAACTTAGAAATGTCTTACAGTGTAGCAGACTGTCCTTTTATTTTAGGGCTGACAGTGTTTGTGAATCTTAACTCAGCTGTGATTTAAAATTGTAATACTGTGGCATTGGATATTGGGTATGTTAGGCAGCCGACTGTCATAAATCATTGTGGATAATCTATTCTTGAGGAGCTATGACATTCTGGAGAAAAGAAACAATATTACTCTGCAGCAGAGTTTATTCTCCTGATAGTTCTTAGTTTAGTGTAAATGAGTTACAATTGCAGATTGCTACACCTCACAATCAAATTATATTTCAACTAAAGAAACACTACAGAGTTATATATACATTATATATATATATATATATATATATATATATATATATATATATATATATATATATATATATATATATATATATATATAGTAGCACTGCAGCTTGCATCTTGTGAGATCATTTAGTGAATCATAGCAGAAAACTTTATTGTAAAAAAGAAAGTTAAAGAACACTGGTTTCTAAAACCTCAATAGTTTATAGTATAGTATAGTACAGTACAGTACAGTATAGTATAGTATAGTATTGTATAGTATAAAATTATATAGTATAGTATAGAATTACATAGTATAGTATAACAGCATAGTATAGTATAGTATAGTATAGCATAGCATAGTATATAATTACAAAGTATAGTATAGTATACAGTAGTATAGTATAGCATAGCATAGTATAAAATTACATAATATAATATAGAATAGTATAGCATAGTATAGTATACAGTAGTATAGTATAGTATACAGTAGTATAGTATAGCATAGCATGGCATAGAATAAAATTACATAATATAGTATAGTATAGTATAGCATGGGATAGTATAGTATTGTATAGCATAGTATAGTATATAATTACAAAGTATAGTATAGTATACAGTAGTATAGTATAGCATAGCATAGTATAAAATTACATAATATAGTATAGTACAGTATAGTATAGTATAGTATAGTATAGTATAGTATAGTATAGTATAGTATAGTATAGTATAGCATGGGATAGTATAATCACATGACCCTGTATGATAGTGTTAATTTCGTCACCTATTTTTAATTTAGTCTTAGTCTTGTGCCAAATGTCCTTGTTTAGTCATTCACATATCTTTTTTTGTTAGTCAAGTTTTAGTCGACTAAAAGTCTCGTCATTTTAGTCTAGTTTTAGTCAAAAGAAAACTCAAGGTATCTTAGTCAAGTTTTAGTCGACTAAAAGTTTTTTAATTTTAGTCTGGTTTTAGTCAAAAAATTGTAGTCTTTTTTAAAATAACATTTACTGAGATTATTACTGATAAACATTTTAGTAAAAAAAAATGTTTCACTCGAACTTGACTGCACATCACATTTTTTACTTTATTGATACTGCTTTTAATCGTAATGCAAAGACCGGTCATCGGGACATAAGCTGTCATGTACAATAAAAGAGCCTGCGCAGCGACAGGAAATATAATTTAACACAAAAAGCTGCCTAGACCAGGGGTGGACTTGCGCTCAGGATTTATTTTTGTTGGCATGTGGACAAATTCTTTCTACGCACACACTAAACAGCGCGAAGCCGCGAACTCGTTGTGAATATTTTAAAGGCGTAACAGCTGATGAAAAAGCAGAGACAATTGTAGACGAAAATGAAGAGAGATTTTATCTTAGTTTTTATTTTATACAAAACATTTTCGTCTCGTCTTTTTTTGTCAACAATAATGCATGTTAATTTAGTCTTAGCGTTTTTGGACAGTGGTGCAGTCTTGTCATCGTCTCGTCTTAGTCATGAAAAAAAGGTTGTTGACGAAGATATTTCGTCTCGTTTCGTCTGATGAAATTAACACTACTGTATGAGCATATAGTATTGTATGATATAATGATATAAAATAGTGTATGATATATAATAGTGTATCATTTTTGGGAATTTTTGTGTTGCTTTTCACTAATTAGTTGATAGTATAGTATAATATAGTGCATAGTATAGTGCAATACAGTATAGTATGTAAGTATACAGCAGTATGATACATATATAATGTTGTAAATTGCTTTTGTTTAGTGTATTTTTTGCTCTTTAGAAGATAATATAGTATTGATATAGTAGTAAGTAGTATAGTATAGTGCAACACCGTCCCATAGTATGTAAAACTATAGTATACAGCTGTGAAATATAGTATTGTGCAGTGAACATTTTTCTTCCACAATCAAAACTCTGATAAAAATCAATTTCTCTTATGCTTCAGAGGCATAAGAGTTTGCTTCAAGGGTTGTAGCTTATCTGACCATTAAAGTAACAACTGATCAAGGTTGCCTTCATTTATCATTTTAGGTTTGGATGACAAATGACACGCGCATGCCCACACACACACACACACACACACACACACACACACACACACACACACACACACACACACACACAAAACGGACCAGGCTAGCAGGCGTGTGTATTGTGACAGGGGAAGTGGGCTGTGAAGCGGATGTGGAGAGTGAAGAGGAAAGCGGCCCTGCAGGGTCAGGAATGTGACAGCAGGGAAGGCTGGGAAAAAGGGAGGCAGCTATCTCAGCTCTGTTGGGATGCACTTCCTTTAAGAAAAAAAGGGAAGAATCCATCAACTGTAAGAGATGACAGGGGTCACACAGGTGAAAATGACATCACACATGTACACACGCAAACATACAAGTGCACACACACACACACACACACACTATGTCCACAAACACATTTAGCACATTGTTCTATCTGCTTCATCTTCCAATCAGTGGTAAATATGTGCAGAACTGACATTTATATAGAACACTTTTCTATATAAAAGTGTGTCTATATACAAGTGTGTGGTGTGTGGAACATTCCTAACCAGCCCATTATTTGATAGAATTCAAATACTGATTGTTGAAAAATTCTGATAAAAAAAAAATACAGTAATGAATCTCTCCAACCTTTGAGTAGAGTCGTTCAATAAAGGAGTCAATTCTCACCTTTCTTTCTTAAAGGAAAATACAATCTGACAAAAAGGAAGCAAATATAAAATACAGGCATATGTTGGCAGTAACACAGAAGTAAAAGCTATGATAAAAGTAATGTAAAATATTTATCTACCTATTCATCCATTTATTTATATATACACCCTGATACTGTCCTGACACTGAGGTCATCAGGTTTATAGTATAGTATGTTGCTCAGCTGGAACTTTTTTATATACAGTGGAAATGAAGGAAACGCCACTGACTGTGTGGTTATAAAGGACAGAATAGATGACTTAGTAATAGCAAATAAAGAGAATTCTATGCTTCTCTCTCTCTCTCTCTCTCTCTCTCTCTCTCTCTCTCTCTCTCTCTCTCTTAGACACACACGTTCCCACACCACAGGCTCTCACACCACAGGATCTCAACAGAAACTGCACTCAGGACAGGTTTCCAAGGTTACCAGACTGTAAGTATATGAACGTGTTGGATCGTGACCACCGTAATCCCAATCAGATTGAACACCAGTCTCTCTCTCTCTCTCTCTCTCTCTCTCTCTCTCTCTCTCACACACACATGCACATATATATACTGCATATATATATATATATATATATATATATATATATATATATACACACACACTTCATTCATAATTTTCCATTTCACTGTACAAATCCTCTCTATCTCCATCTCTCTACCTCTAAACATCTCTGTCTCTCTCACTTACCCGCTCTCTCAGTGACTCACACACACAGTGCATATAAGGTTAAATGTTTTGTTGTTGTTGATGTACTCATACTGCTCTTTATCTTCATCTCCTTTCTTACCTCTTCACATACCTGCATGAATGAGAGAAATAAAGTAGCGTTTATGTTTTAGGGTTATACTTTTTTTTTTAATCTGAGGATAAAACACAATCTAATTACAGAGATGAAATTGACACCTTTATATAATGAATGATATATAAATACAGTTAATTAAAGTTTTTTTTTTTTTTTTTTTACAGAACACAGTATAGAAAATGTGTAAAAAAAACCCACATTGAAATCCTATATTACATTAAACCCGTTTAAAATATCAATTAAAAATATATTTAAAAGGTAAAAATATTATAAATAATGAAATGTAATAAGAGGGGCCACGGTGGCTTAGTGGTTAGCACGTTCGCCTCACACCTCCAGGGTTGGGGGTTCGATTCCCACCTCCACCTTGTGTGTGTGGAGTTTGCATGTTCTCCCCGGGCCTTGGGGGTTTCCTCCGGGTACTCCGGTTTCCTCCCCCGGTCCAAAGACATGCATGGTAGGTTGATTGGCATCTCTGGAAAATTGTCCTTAGTGTGTGATTGCGCGAGTGAATGAGAGTGTGTGTGTGTGCCCTGTGATGGGTTGGCACTCACTCCTTCCAGGGTGTATCCTGCCTTGATGCCCGATGACGCCTGAGATAGGCACAGGCTCCCCGTGACCCGAGGTAGTTTGGATAAGCGGTAGAAGATGAATGAATGAAAATTAATTTCTGAGGGCAATTTATTATTTTTGCCACATTCTTGAAATCTGATTGGTTGGCATTTTACTCTGACAGCAGCACTTCCAGCTACAGGTTTAGGTTCATTTTAATCCACTAGTTTTAATACTTTATTGTTTCCATGAGAAGAACTTCCACAGGGTCTTTCATGGTGGATGCTCCATATGAACAGATTCAAAAAATATTCTTTGGTGATTGCAGGTCTGGTAAAGTTTATACCCCTTTTTTTTTGGAAGGAGACTCCAGTATTCGTGTTTTGTAGCCAGAAGAAATTTTCAAACCGAGGAAAACTTGTACAAATTTGTACTCGTAGATTTGCTAATCTATGAGAGAGAAGAAAGAGAGGCTGTTTCTAGCTGATAAAATGTAAGTTATAAAAGGAAATTCTTGGCAATTTCCCAACATTGAAGTGTAACGCTATCTGTTTAAAACATTTAAAGCTGTAATGTTGGGTTAGTGGAGTATTGGTTTGTCATGGAGTATACGTATATCAGAGTCAACTTCTCACGCTGGTTCAGAAATGCCTGGAAGCTCTAATACTTCTTGAGAAATCGATATCGCAGATCATTCTTTGTTCCCGTTCTCTCATAACTGCTGTCTGTTATCCACAGATCCGTCTGTTACTCGTGACCTTCTATTGCCTTCTGTTCTTTATTACATCGAGCAAAAGCCAAGCTTTCTGTGCAGCGGAAAAAGATTATATTTTGTAATATCATACTTGTGTTTGTGTAACTTGTGTAAGACTTTCACATGGTGCACTGTTAACTGAACGGACCGCACTGGTGTATACTGTGTATAATGATTATTATATGATGTGCTTATCTGTGAAATCTACACTAGATCTAAAGAACCATTGTATCGCTTTCTCACTTAAATCACACCAGATGTTTTTACTCTTTGAGTCTTTAATTGTCGGGGTTTGGCAGCTGATTTAGCCAGCAGTGAAGACATCTGAATGATTGACAGCCAATCATTCATTCATTCACCTTCTGCCACTTATCTGAACTACCTCAGGCGTCATTGGGCATCAAGGCAGGATACACCCTGGACGGAGTGCCAACCCATCACAGGGCACACACACACACACACACTCATTCACTCACGCAATCACATTTTCCAGAGATGCCAATCAATGCATGTCTTTGGACTGGGGGAGGAAACCGGAGTACCCGCATTTATTATCACCATATTAATATCATCATTGTCTTTTATATTTTAATATTTTTTCTATTTATGTTTTCCTAGGTTTTGTATAACCAATTCTCACTCTCACTCACTCACTCATTTTCTACCGCTTATCCGAACTACCTCGGGTCACAGGGAGCCTGTGCCTATCTCAGGCGTCATTGGGCATCAAGGCAGGATACACCCAGGACAGAGTGCCAACCCATCGCAGGGCACACACACACTCTCATTCACTCACGCAATCACACACTACGGACAATTTTCCAGAGATGCCAATCAACCTGCCATGCATGTCTCTGGACCGGGGGAGGAAACCGGAGTACCCGGAGGAAACCCCCGAGGCACGAGGAGAACATGCAAACTCCACACACACAAGGCGGAGGCGGGAATCAAACCCCGACCCTGGAGGTGTGAGGCGAACGTGCTAACCACTAAGCCACCGTGCCCCCCCCCCGTCAGCCAATCAGACGATTCATTATCATACCAAATCCAGCAAACATGGACATATAGATAATATCTAAACATCTAAGAGGCAAAATCTGTAAGATTGCCCGTCGTCTCCAACTACTACATAACTTTATTTCAGCTTTTTTACACAGCCATTTTATTTATGACGTTATTTATGACTAATGACCACTGTACGATTTTTATACACACACATTACCACAACTGCTCATCACACATGTCAAACGTACAGTTTTTTAAAACCTGGCAACCTCTATTATATTTCGTACAGGAAATCTCACTCTCAGGATGGTAATAAAGTACACGATAAACATACATGTATATTTGTCCTTTTTTATTTGTGCTATGTTGTGAGATTATTTAACCGCTTGAAGTCCCTCTCCTCCCTGGTGATGGCGTTGTGGTTGTTGTGACACCGAATTTCCCCTTGGGGGTTAATAAAGTACTCCACTCTACTTCATTCTGTACTTCTTATTGCTTTCAGACTATTTGTTTTCATCTCTTACTCTGTATTCTTCTGTTACACCACTTATAGATGTTGTGATCCTGCTGTAGATCATCTGACAATGACGTATGAAGAAAAATAAGTTAAATATGCTTAGGCTGAGATCTGGGATTAATATACAAATTTCTGAATTTTAGATAAGTGTTTAACTCCAGGAAAAGAGATGGTGTAGGGATTTACTAAATAAATAAATGAAAAATTGTCAAGCTGTCCATCTGTCATCTAATTTAACAGGGGAACAAGAGATTGATAAAGACGTAAGCTTCACCACCAGAGGGTATGAATTTTTGTTTGAAATGATGACTGTATTTCTCACTTATTATCAACCTGAAGGCTTCATATGATCTAAACGCAGTTTTATCCCTGCTAAAACTCTTGATTTTTAAAACCCGTGAAATTCAAACGCAGCTACGATGTATAACGTAATTATATCGACGATGCTGCAGTCTGTACTGTGCATCATAAAATCCAACTCCAGAAAGCTTTATTGTATTTGAAATGTTGAAACTATCCATTGGTCTGCTTGTGAGTTAATTCATTAGACTAATAGGAGACATCAGCTACTCGCTTTCTTTCGTTCACGTTCCCACCGATAACTGGCGTACATAATTTTGACACAGTGGAGAATTCACAACACTAAATCTTTTGGCAGTGCTGGGTCTTGAACTCTGATCCTCCAATCAATGACCCAGAGCCTTAACCGCTAGAGCCCTTGTGCCCCCCTGACCAACCGTATATGCTTGTTAAATGTCCAGTTACAGATTTATTCATCTTTCGCTGGTATAATAAATTCCACTCTTCTGTGAAGGCTTTCCACTGTGGTTGTGGGGATTTGTGATCATTCAGCTACAAAGAGCATTAGTGAGATCAGACAATGTGATGTAAGATGTAAGAGTGAGGAAGTCTGGGGTTCAGTCTGTGTTTCAGTCCATCATGACAGGACTCTGTGCAGTTCTAGTAAATCAACCTTAACACATCGTATAGACAATTGTGTGCTTCCAAATCGGTGGCAACAAAGTGTCCACATACTTTTGGCCTTATGGTCTAGAAAATCTGGAAAAAGAAGGCAAAATGTCTCTTTTAGATGTAACAATGTAGGTATCCTTGGATCAGGTATATTATATCATTATAGAGCATTAACAACAAGGTTGATTTATTTAGTTTTCATTGTCTACTTCTAAAGCTGACAGGTTCAGACCTTTGCTTAGGAAGCCCAAGTTCCAGTTTTTAGCTGTGCATCTTTTGTTAATTATATACTTGGCTAATGTTAGGTAAGCGTAGGCAAGCTGATGAAAGTGAGGATGCCACGGCATTGCTTCTATCTTCAGTTGAGGTCATTGGGGCCACTGGCCAGATTTTTACTGATGTGAGATGGGGAAGAGCCGAGGTTTCCACGGGTCAAATTAGTATTTCCAATCTCACTAATTCTGCAATGCTGTCCAACAGTTTGAATAAAAAGGGTAGAAGGAACAAGTGGCAAAATGGCTCCATTTGGCGTGATGGATGAAGCCGTGATACGCACTTTTGAGTATAGTTTGGGGAAAAAAAGCAATTTGCTAAAGTGCACAGGCTGAATACACTCCTGAATCTCTAAATTAAGGCTTATTAACATCCAAATCAATCATCCAAGAGGTCCTCAGAAAGAAGCAGAACTTTGAGATGTTGGTCAGTGATTATGGTCAAACAACCAAAAAAAAAAAAATCACAATGTAAATTCAGAACAGTCTGTGACTATGTGTGTTTGGGCAAGTGCGTGTGAGTGTGTGAGGTCAAGGTATAGATCACCCTGACAAGGCTGCTGAGAAGAGTGAGTTGCTCTCTATCCTGTTTACCCTACAGGAAGACAGGAGTGTCTTCCTCATTTATCACCCTGTGTTCCTCTCTGTAACATAAACTTCATCACTGTATATGTGTGTGTGTGTAATGAAGCTAGCAATGTTAATATTTACTGATCCTTACTGAAAGTTCACAGTGCACTCATCCACAATAATGACCCCAGCCTTGTCTGTCTGTATGTGTGTATGTGTGTGTGTCATTCTACTGTCATGCTATTAATAGCCCCAGTCTGTAAGTAGCACTGAGCCGTGCCACAAAACGGGAAATGAATATTCCAAAGTCTTTTGGGTGTTTTCAGAGGGCGTTTGCACAAGGTTACAGCCGCTCATGTGGCACACAGCAAGCTGCTTAATAGTCTCAAATAAAGCCTCTGTTCTGTATTACAATGCTAATGTGCAACCGCATTAACCTCATTACACTGAATTAATTCACTAAACTTTGATCTATAAGCAGCAAACCAGAGCTCCATGCCTGTTCCTCACCGAGGAGTTTAGTGCAGGTGTGAGATGTTGGCATTCGAGCCGTTTATGGGATGTAAATAATGAGCTACGGGGCAATCTGCATTGCTGTCGGCTCGACTTCATCTGGGATCTTAGAGTAGAGAAGAGAAGTGTAGAGAAGAGAAGAAAAGGTGGGAGAAGAGAAGAGAAGGTGGGAGAAGAGAAGAGACTCAAAGAGAAGAGACAAGAAAAGAAGAGAAAAGAGTAGAAGAGAAGGTGGGAGAAGAGAAGAGACGAGAAGGTGGGAGAAGAGACGAGAAGAGAAGGTGGGAGAAGAGAAGAGACAAGAAGAGAAGAGAAGAGACGAGAAGAAAAGACGAGAAAAGAGAAGGTGGGAGAAGAGAAGAGAAGAGAAGATAAAAGAAGAGAAGAGAAGGTGGAAGAAGAGAAGAGACGAGAAGGTGGGAGAAGAGAAGAGACTCAAAGAGAAGAGACAAGAAAAGAAGAGAAAAGAATAGAAGAGAAGGTGGGAGAAGAGAAGAGACTAGAAGAGAGAAGAGACGAGAAGAGAAGGTGGGAGAAGAAAAGAGACAAGAAGAGAAGAGAAGAGACAAGACAAGAAGAGAAGAGACGAGAAGAAAAGAGACGAGAAGAGAAGGTGGGAGAAGAAAAGAGACAAGAAGAGAAGAGAAGAGACAAGACAAGAAGAGAAGAGACAAGAAGAAAAGAGACGAGAAAAGAAGAGAATAGAAAAAAAGAGAAGAGAAGGTGGAAGAAGAGAACAGAAGAGAAGAGACAAGAAGAGAAGATAAGAGAAGAGAAGAGAAGAGAAGAGAAGAGAAGAGAAGAGAAGAGAAGAGAAGAGAAGAGAAGAGAAGGCATTTGAAGTTAAACCCATTTCCCACACATTATAATAAGTCATTGCATTAAGAATTACATCCTCCAGAATGCCATTCCTCTCCTACACTTTTAGTTACTGTATAATGTATAGTGTTACTGAACAATATGCTTTACAGTGAAGAACTGAATAATAAGACAAGCCACACTGGACCAGTTCCAGGGTCTTGGGTTTGATCCCGAGCTTATGTTACTGTCTGAATGTCCACATGTCCATGTGGGTTTCCTGTGGGTTCTCCAGTTGCTCCCGTCTCCTAGGTGGCTGGGGTACACTAAATCATTTTAAAACACAAATGTGTGTGTGTGTGTGTGTGTGTGTGTTTGTGTACATGGTGGTTCGTAATAAAATCAACCATAACACTGACCAGGATAACTGAATTTCTAAGCATATGGGCCTGATTTCTGAACAATAAATGAAGCTGTATTTAGAAATATAAAGAATTTATCCTTTCATGGACTAATAAAACAATTTTGTCCCTTAAAAAAGTGAAATCTTACGAAAAAAGTTTCCCTTAACTAGCATCTGATACATCGGTACATTAGGAGTATATTAGGAGTGTTTTTGTGTGTGTGTGTGTGTGTGTGTGTGTGTGTGTGTGTGTGTCTGTGTGTTCATGTATGCGAGAAAGGCCTCTATGTGTTTCGAACAGATGGGGCCAGTGCAGCTGTCCGGTCTGGTGAGAGCAGAAACAAAAGAGGAACTGTAGGTAAAAAGTGACCAATCATCCAGCTTCAAATCTGTTTAGAAGGAAGCATCTGAAACATTTCAATCTCATTAGCAAGCTCAGCACATATTTGCATACATCTGTGTCTCAAATTTACTCATTCCTCACTACACAAATTATCATGAGCTGCTTATTCCTAGACTAAAAATAACCTCAATGCCCAGCAACGACGGTGCAAAAGATCCATTTTCCCAGTAGTGTGTGTGTGTGTGTGTGTGTGTGTGTGTATCTGTGTGCATGTTTGCTTTTAGCAGAGAGAGTGATTAGTTTACAGTGGTGAGACCACAAAAGAATGGGCCATCCATCATTCCCCAGACAAATGCATTAAGAATGGCAAAGCCCAGAAATAGAGAGAGAGGGGTGGAAGGAGGGTGTGGGGGTGTGGGGGGTGCAACAAGTCAAAAATATGCAAGAATCATCTAAAGCCACCGACATGATGGACAGCATGAACATTTTTGAGCTAACTCATCCATAAATATGGATGAGGAGGAACGATCGAACAGCGAAGTAGATGTAGAGAAATGTCCATGAAAGACAGAACTAGGCAGTCAAAGAACTGTCAAACCTCTGAGTATGTGAGTGACAGTCGAGTGATGTGGTAAAAGATAAAGTGCGACGTGCAGAAATAGAGAACGAAAGATGAAATAGGTGTTGGGAAGCAGACGGGTGCGGCTGGGCAGCAGTGGGTAGAAGGCGGAGGTGCTTTAACCCAATAGAGCTACCGTGCCAAGAGAACCCTCAAACACAGCTGTCCTGCCTGGCACAATACCACACTCACAGAAAAAAGAAAAAAAAAATGAAAGAAACAAAGAAAGAGAGAGCGAAAGAGCGAAACATAATGCCACTGTTTTCCATTGTATCCCAATAGCCACGGCAGTACGTGAAAAGCGACAGCTAATCGCTGTGACCATATGGACTGTAGCTGGACTGACAGAGTGACACAATCTGAAAGAAAGAGTGCAATAGAGAGAAAGAAAGGAATAGAGAAGAAAACAACAGACAGCACAACAAATCTGGGCAGCTGGTCAGTGTGAGGCGGACATGTGAGAGTGTGTTTACCCCAACACAAACAGGCTTTTAGAATCAGAACAATAGGGCAGCGAGTCGGCCATCACAACACACCAGGATAAAGCCCTGAACGAGCTGTACCAGGGATATACACAGCTGAGGGGCTAATGTTTTCAGTGGATGATCTTGTTACACACACACACACAAAAGCTAGGGATATAACAAAATATGAATACTTTATTTATATACAGATATTAATAGTCGGTGTGTTTGACAAGAAACCAGACTCAGAGAAAGTACGTTCTGATTTAGGCCACGCCCACTTTTGGATATTTGAAGCATTCAACATATGTATTCTACACAGGGTCCGAGTAAAGCTGGAGTTTATCCCAGAGGACTCAGGGCACAAGGTGGGGGATACATTGGACAGTGTGCCAACCCATTGCAGGGCACAATCTCACACACACACACACACACACACACACACACACACTGGAAAATTTAGAGTTGCCAATCAGTCTACAACACAAATCTTTGGAATGGGAGGAAACCAGAATACACAGAGGAAACCCATGAAGGTGCAAGGCAAACACACACCACACACACAGAGAGAAAGAGAGAGAGAGAGAGAGAGAGAGAGAGAGAGAGAGAGACAGAACACAAAGCATACTCAAAATCAACAGCTAGACTCTTATTTGTAATTTGTGTACATCTGTAAACATGCTATAGTGTGTGTACATAGAGAACCGAGAGAACCATTTTTTTATATTTACAGCATTTAGCAGACTTACATTTTTATACAACTGAGCAATTGAGGGTTAAGGGCCTTGCTCAGGGGCCCAGCAGTGGCAGCTTGGTGGACGTAGGAATCGAACTCACAACCTTCCAATTGGTAGCCCAACACCTTAACCACTAGGCTACAACATCCCACATTTTGACAAGAACAAGTAGTCTTACAGTATGATGAACGCTCAGATAACATGCAGTGCCACTGGAGCGCTACCTTTATCTTTTAATATCATTCATCTGAGTCTTTTAATTGTAATTGGGGTTTTTAGAGTAAAGCTCTGAAGGTTTGTTTCTAGGTTCTTTTTTTAGAGAGTGTATGATGGGACAAAAAGTGTACTGAAAGGTCAACAACACACTGCTACCGTTACTGTGAATCCTTGCCCTATCTGGAAGCTAATAAATAACTGCAGTATATACATTATAAAGAAATACGCAACACACACGTCTATGTCAGTCTTCCAGTTGTTTGTCTGTGTGTCATTATGTCTTTTCCTCCTTTTGCTCCTTCTCCTTTTTTGGCTGATCAAAGCCCCATCTGCTATCCCATAACTGCACTTGAGTATTTTAATTCACTTCTTCAGACACCATCTGCCCACCCACCCCCACCCCCACCCACCACCTCACACACACACACACACACACACACACACACTTCTCAAACTGTAAAAAAAAAAATAAACCTGAGCTCTACGAACATCACCTGTCCTTCTGTTTAGGTTTGGATACCTGTTACACTCTAGCATCTGTTACTCGGTGGCCTTATGCCAGTCCGAACCCTGTGTCATGAAATCAAGACCAAGAAGTACTCATCTTAAAAACACCCCCCCCCCCCCCACACACACACACATTTGTTAGCATTTGATCCTGCTTAGCTGCTTAGCTTCACTCCGCCACTTAAGATCTTTAACCAGTTACCTCAGACTTCTTGAGCTCATAAAACCGAATGTTTCTGTGTTTTAAGTATATCTATCTGTACTGAATGTGGGAAAATAATTAGTATGGCTAGCTTAGCTTCTAACCAAGAGCAGCACCCTCAGGACTGAGAACCAGACTTAATTACTGCTCTCGGTCCTGCCGTTATTCCCAGTTAGCCTAAGCGTATCCGAACAACTGGGATTTGCTACAGATCAATCTGTCGCAAGAAGGAGAGATGAAAATGCAGGAAGAGAGATATCCATGCTAGGTCACTAGAAAGAAAAAGTCAATCCTGGAACACATTTCAAGTGTTTGCAGGGATGTTTTTAGTGGTTCAGATGTTAGTTTGGTGATTAATTGCCTACATTTTTGTTATTCTTGTGAGAAATGTCAAACCTCATATCTTAAACATGAAGGATAACGATTATGTTTTACTGTTAGCAAGAGCTTCTTTTTCTCACTTATCAGCTTCCAATGCAATATTCATGTGAAATCCTATAGAGAAATGGCTGAAAGTTCCAGAATGCAATGCAGCTACTGTACGCTGTACGATACTGTACAGTCTGAGCTGAGTTACAGCAGAGACTCGGCTCAGCTAGTTAGCGATCTGTTCGATGGCAAGCACAATGGTGGTTAACACTACACTGGCGATCAGTTCTTCTGAGAGTAGAAATGGGATTATATTAGATTAGATTAGATTAGATTAGATTAGATTAGATTAGATTAGATTAGATTAGATTAGATTAGATTCAACTTTATTGTCATTACACATGTACAAGTACAAGGCAACGAAATGCAGTTTAGGTCTAACCAGAGTGCAATAGTATCAAGTGCAGGATATACAGTTTGTACAAGATTTAAATAAGTGGTAATATGGAGTGATTTACAGAAGTGTGCGTACTATGAACAAATATACAGATTTACAGAAGGATATGTGCTGTAGCAAAATATATGGCTATTACTATAAACAGTAATTTACAGATATGTATGTTCTATGAATATAATATACAAATGAATATATATGTGCTATGAATATAATATACAGATGTCTATTACTATAAACTAAAATTTACAGAAGGGTGTGTGCTGTAGACAATATATTGTTATTACTATATCCAAAATATACAGGGAGATATGTACTATGTTCATTCATTCATTCATTCATTTTCTACCGCTTATCCGAACTACCTCGGGTCACGGGGAGCCTGTGTCTATCTCAGGCGTCATCGGGCATCAAGGCAGGATACACCCTGGACGGAGTGCCAACCCATCACAGGGCACACACACTGACTCATTCATTCATTCACTCACACACTCACACACTACGGACAATTTTCCAGAGATGCCAATCAACCTATCATGCATGTCTTTGGACCGGGGGAGGAAACCGGAGTACCCGGAGGAAACCCCCGAGGCACGGGGAGAACATGCAAACTCCACACACACAAGGCGGAGGCAGGAATCGAACCCCCAACCCTGGAGGTGTGAGGCGAACGTGCTAACCACTAAGCCACCGTGCCCCCCTACTATGAAGATAATATAATATATTTATGTTACTATGAATAGAAATCAGGTGGGTATATACAATGTAAGGCAATGGTGAGCAGCAATGCAATAAAAAGAAGAGCAAGTGTGCAAATGAGCATAGTTTTATGTAACAGTCCATTAGTGCAATAACTAATTGTGGGGTGAGAAATGAGCAAATGAGCAAAAGTGATCATAGGTCATATCACCATTTACTTTGAAGACCTCAAAAACCTCAAAAGTTCTGAGTGTAACATGACAAAGAACATCAATGCTGAACATGGTCACTTCCAAAACAGGCCCATTTTAAAGAGCTAGATAAAGCCACTGTAGCATGAAATGCTGACAGTCGAACTGATTTATTAAAGCAGAGTGACAGATGATGAGGTGAGTGCACCGAGCAGACTAATGTACTAAAGCTCTAAAGTGATGCATCACTTCTTGAGATAGAGATGAAGAAGAGATCAATCCCACCAGCACCAATACAGTGCGGTTAGTCAAATGGCCTCACGGGTAATGTAGGACATCTCTATTTTGCTAAAGTGAAAATTGATTCACCAGAAAGTTCAAAGTCAAAAAACTAATTTAAGGTGGATTTTTGCTTTAGCTTTTAGCCGCTGTCATTTTCACAGGTGGAAGTGGAGGAAATGCAGATTTAGCTGACTTTTTTATGACAGTCGTTTAACAAGGTAGACTAGCTCACTCTTTGTAATGAGGGTCATTACAGTTCATCTGCACAGTCCATTTAGCTGTCGTGTTATTACAGAGAGAGAGAGAGAGAGAGAGAGAGAGAGACACCACTACAGAAAAAGACAGACCCTCATCAAAGCTTGTGTAACCCAATGCGGAGGGCCTCGAACACTTGGCTTCTGTAGTGTATGCCTGACACATGTGCCATTCACACACACACACACACACACACACACACACACACACACACACACACACACACTCTCTCTCTCTCTCTCTCTCTCTCTCTCTCTCTGCCTCGGTCTCAAGGAAGGGAAAATAAGAAGACCTGGGGCTGAGAGAGAAGGGCCATAAGGACAAATAGAAGAGGAAGAGGAGATCTTGCATATCACTTACATCTGGGAGCTGAACAATGACAGCTGCTTATGTCAAACAGGTGCTGAGCTTCATGCCTGCAGGTAGATGAGGGTGTGTCTGCACTCATCCCTTCTCACTCGCCGTCTCTCTCTCTCATTCTCACTCTCTCTCTCTCTCTCTCTCTCTCTCTCTCTCTCTCTCTCTCTCTCACTCGCTGTCTCTCTCTCTCATTCTCACTCTCGCTCTCTCTCTCTCTTGCCGACTCTCTTGCTCTCTCCCTCGTTGTCTCTCTCACTCACCTGCTGTCTATCTCTCTGTCTCTGTCTCTGTCTCTCTCTCTCTCTCTCTCTCTCTTGGCGACTCTCTTGCTCTCTCCCTCGTTGTCTCTCTCACTCACCTGCTGTCTATCTCTCTGTCTCTCTCTCTCTCTCTCTCTCTCTCTCTCTCTCTCTCTCTCTCTCTCTCACTTGCTCACTCTCTCTCTCTCTCTCTGGCACAATCAGGCTGTAACTACAGCAGTACTGAACAGAATAAGAACCTAGAATCTGCCTTCACATTACACAGCCTATAAACTCACACGCTCACAAAAAAACCTTTCACATTACAAGACGCTCGTTGCCTTTTAAACGAACAGAACCTCCTGCTGATCTCCCAAGAAATCTCTCACTTATGAAGTGGAGGAAATTTGGGGAATGTGAAAAAGGTATAATTTATTCATGTTTTAGTGCAACAGAGCGATCGGAAAGAAGAGACACTGAGGCCTGAGATACTGAAAGAACTTGTTAAACTGTAGACGAGAGCAGTTTTATATCCTGTTTTAGTTCATGGATAATTTACTGATGTGCCTCAATTATTTATTTATTCCTTCAGGAGCACTTGATCCCGGTCAGGGACGGCATGGGTCTGAAGTCCATCCATCCATCTATCCATCTATCTATCTATCTATCTATCTATCTATCTATCTATCTATCTATCTATCTATCTATCTGTCTGTCTGTCTGTCTGTCTGTCTATCTATCTATCTATATGTCTATCTATCTGTCTACATGTCTATCTATCTATCTATCTATCTATCTATCTATCTATCTATCTATCTATCTATCTATCTATCTATCTATCTATCTATCTATCTATCTATCTGTCTGTCTGTCTGTCTGTCTGTCTGTCTGTCTGTCTATCTATCTATCTATCTATCTATCATTTTTTCGTTCATTTCATGCATTCTTCCGTCCATCATTCTACCAATCCATTTACTTACTGTATGCATTACAATTAATTAATAATCATGATTCATGTCCATCATTTATTTTTTCAGAAAATTGTTAGTTTAATATAATATTATAAATTCTTTATAACAATAAAATGCTCCTGGTTGTGCTGGTGAGTAAATACAGGGTCTGATGTATAGAGTTCGCTGGGTTTGTGGGGCAGTTTCGTCCTGCTCTGTAAGGCCTGTAATCATGTTCCTGTCACAATCTGGCGCTTTACAAGCTTTTTTTCAGCGTGCGAAATACAAGTTGCTGACTGATCTACACACCGCTTTAGTTTGAATGTGAAGAGTTACAGTAAGATGCTTCTGCTCATTTCTCGAATTAATCACACTTCTGTGGTCTGCAACTCACATCATCAATAAAGACAAGGAAGTCGTTTCCACTGGCAGCCGTACATAACAAGCAACCATGTTAAATGATTCATCCAATGTTCATGTAAATCCAGTGAATTAAAGCTGACATTGTGCACTTTAATCTCTCAGGCATTGCTTCATGTTCAAATCCAGCGAGTAGTGAGCCAAACCAGCAACAACCGAAGAAGAAGAAGAAAAACACCAAACACCGTGTCACTGTTCAAACACAGTGTTTTAAAGACAGTGTGGGCTGAGCATTCCTGTGGGCTGTGGACAGAATACAGGCTCCATTTCATTAACCAGATGGACACATGCACTTTTCAGTGTCTAACTATTTATTTAGGCTAGAGAAAAGCCTGTGACGGGTGTGACAGTGCAGCTTCATGCCAAGACGCTGGTTCCTGTCTCATATTCAAATATGTGTCAGAGTCGCTAAATAACTGGAGTGGAGTCTGCAGTTGCTGTGAATCTTATTTTAAAAAAAAAAGAAAAGCTTTGGATGTGTTTATGAGAGTGTTACGGGCACGTAAAAAGTTCACACACACACACACCCCGACAGACACCCACGTGCACGCCGTCATTGCGTCTAGCGGAGCGGATATCACCTCCGTAACAACTGCGGTGAAGTGATAATGTAGTCATGGTTCATTAAGGGGAGCCTCTGCTCACACACTTAGCACTGTGGGTAAAGCTACAGTGTTTCACACCGTCGACTCGTTGTGTGTTTGTGCGAGTGTGTGTATGTGCACGCGAGAGTGTGTACGAACCTAATTGGCTAATCTAAATTTGCAACCTTAAGCTCTGAAACATTTCATTCTAGTTTCAGCAGCGCAGAATTCTGTGGTTTCTTAAAGCAATTCATCTGCGATGTGTCGTATCCCAAGTTCTAGCCTTTCTGCTCTTATATAAAGTTTACTGCTAAAACTTCATGCAGAAATAGTAACAGACTCTACACAGAGTGATAGAGCTGGTGGAGGAGTGAAGCTGGAGTTTACATGGAGATCTATTTGGAGAGTGCAGAAAAACAAAAACAAACAAACAAACAAACCCTGACAGATGACTAACTTATTGGACATCTTATTACTACAATTACATTTACAGCATTGTATTATCAGATGATTTTATCCATCCATCCATCCATCCATCCATGTATTTATTTGTTTGTCATCCATCCATCCACTTATGTTTTTGGATTTAAAAAAAAAAAAACCCCTGCATATTCTATGTATTTACTTTAGAATCGTCATCATCTTCATCATAATCATCATTTCTTACTGTATTTGCTTTATCCATTCATCCAGCCACTTGTTTATGTGTTTATTTCTTTGTTTGATTGTTTATGTGTCCATCTTTTTGTTGTCGGAGGATTTCAACACTCAAACTCTTTCACGATGTAACTCTCACCCGCTGACTAATCACACACCAGTACACAGGACATTCATTTCTCTCTGTACCAGTCACTCTCAAGCCTTCGTGTGCTGCATACTATCCTTCTTTCAACCAGGAGAAGATTGAGGAAATCTGCCGGACCTTCACTTCAGCCCCGACTGCACTTAAATCTCAGAGTATGGATTCCCTACACCATCGGTGTCGCATTTCTCAACTGTAGCAGCAGAAGAGATTTTACAACTCATCCAGTCCTGCAATCCTACCACCTGCCCATTGGATCCACTCCCTTCCACTATGCTCCAGACCATCTCGCAAGACCTTCTGCCCTTCATTACCGCTATCATCAATAGATCCATAGCATCTGGTCAGGTACCAACTACTTTCAAAAGAGCAAGGGTTATTCCCATCCTAAAGAAACCTGCTCTGGATCAATCAGACATCAGTAACTACAGACCGGTTGTCTATTGTCTATAATCAACTGTCTTTCTATCTCTCACAGAACAACATCCAAGACCCCAACCAGTCTGGCTGTAAAGCAGCTCATTCCACAGAGACAGCCCTTTTGGATGTCTCTGAGAAACTACATGCTGCTAGATCAGCCAAACTGTCATCCGTCCTTATCCTCCTTGACCTTTCAGCAGCGTTTGATACGGTCAACCACAAGACTCTCTTGTCCACCCTCAGGAGTCTTGAAATTTGCTGATCAGCTTGGGAATGGTTCGCTTCCTACCTGGAAGGACGCTCACATTAGGTAACATGGAAGGGAGTGACATCTGCTCCACGCAGACTCTCCACTGGTGTCCCACAGGGCTCAGTACTTGGTCCTCTTTTTTTCTCCCTGTATACTCACTCTCTTGGTGAAGTTATTTCCTCACATGGGTTCTCTTACCACTGCTATGCTGATGATACACAACTTATCTTCTCTTTCCCACCCTCAGATACCACAGCTTCTGATCGGATCTCAGCATGTCTGGCAGAAATTTCATCATGGATGACTGCTCATCAGTTAAAGCTTAATCCTAGCAAAACTGAACTGCTGTTCATCCAAGGTGATTCATCCCCAGGTCATGATTTTGCTATATCCTTGCACAACGATCTGATATCCCCTTCAGCCACAGCTCACAACCTTGGGGTAACCATGGACAATCAGCTGTCCTTTTCCTCTCATGTTGCTAATGTGACTCGCTCATGTCGGTTTCTTCTCTACAACATTAGAAGGATTCGGCCATTTCTGTCCACACAGGCTGCTCAGGTACTTGTTCAGTCTCTTGTCATTTCTAGACTGGATTACTGCAACGCACTGCTGGCAGGTCTACCTATGTACGCAATCCGTCCTCTGCAAATGATCCAAAATGCAGCTACCCGGCTTGTTTTCAACCTGCCAAAGTTCTCGCATACCACCCCGCTGCTGCGATCCCTCCACTGGCTTCCGGTAGCTGCACGCATCAGATTCAAAACACTGATGCTGGCCTACAAAGCCAAAAATGGACCAGCTCCCTCTTACCTCAAAGCCCTCATCACTCCTCACACTGCACCCCGCACCCTCCGATCTACCAGCACTATTCGACTGGTTCCACCATCTCTCAGGGTAAGAGGCAAGTATACTACAAGACTCTTCTCTGTTCTGGCACCAAGGTGGTGGAATGAACTTCCCCTAGAGGTCCGGACAGCTGAGTCACTGGATATTTTCAAGCGGCGGTTGAAGACCTACTTATTCAGGAAACACTTCAACTAGAGCTTCTTTCCTTATCATTTGCATTAAAAAAAAAAAAAACACACCTTTGACACTTCTTCATTGTAACTTTGAACAAATGTTTTAAACTCATGGTATCTTAAGTATGTAACTTAGTGAGCCAGCATTAATGTATTCAATGTTAGAGTTTTAAGCACTTATGTACGTCGCTCTGGATAAGGGCATCTGCCAAATGCTGTAAATGTAAATCATGTTTGTACATCACCTGATCTGTGCCTGTTTATCCACAACTGGATACTGACAGTATTTTTTTCCCCACCACTGTGTGTTAGTTAACTTATTGTTAGGCCACACCCACTTAAAAAAAAATTCCAAACACAGATATGGATGTTTGAGTCCCTAAACAGACACATTTCCAGATAGTGGCATTGAGTTGTACACCGTCAGTACAAATAGATCAAGATAAAAGCTTGTTAGAGTGAAGACAGTTCCACAACTTGGTACGGAAGCAAAAAATGGAGAGTGTTCATTTAAATGCTTAGTGAAGAGGTAAGTTTCCTGTCTCTGCTTGAAGGCAGCTAGTGACTCAGTGAGTTTCCTGTAATCAAGCTCCAAGTAAGAAAGATTGCATTTCACTAGATGAGAAACAAGCCATTCGAACCTTGTGCCTCGAGCCGTATTTGACACCCAGAATGTGGAATTTAACGTGACAGTCTTGTGCCCACAAAACCCAAGAACACAAGAATGGAGAGAAGAGAACAGATAATCACCACATTGTCTGCCTCACTGTGATGCTTAGCAAGCTCGTGCTGAACATGTTGCTGATGAATGTTTAGCACATATAAAGCTGATAATACTCTGAGAGAGCGAGAGCGGTCCAGACTGGTCAGTGTGACTAAAGCCAGTGTTCAGATCATTATTATATGAGGTCAATAATATTTTGGTCAAATCCTATAACAGATTGTATGATGATCATGTGTGTGTTTATGTGTGTGTGTGTCGGTGTGTGTGTGTCAGATTCTTTACATCAGATTATACAATGAAGATGTTTTGTGATATTTTGCTTACATTATAAAGCAGCGTGATCTGAACTTGTCTCAAATGGGCTTGGAAGTGAGTTTGAGGTAATAAGGATATGTTTAGGTCCTCATTTTGTTTGCCCTCATGACTGTATTTATAGCTGCCCCATGAGTTACCCATAATCCAATGCCATCTTCTTAGTGGTGGCTTTGAGATTCAACACCTTCTGAAAAAAGTACATGGATAATCCTGCACTAATTCCTGAATTAATACCGACTACTGACTAATGAAGAGCTAACCTTATCTATGACACTGGTCTTATCGTCCACCTTAAGTACTGTGGTGGATTTGGTTCGACACTCTGTATTTGATTAAGTTGACTTGTGTGTCGGACTGATGTTCTATTGATTGCTTATGCCTGGCAGTTGCGTAAGTCAGTAAAGAAAGCACACGGCTCAAAAGCACATGTCTCGTGTCGTTACACATACAGTATACAACAAGTACATGCCAGTACATGTTTGTTAGTTAAGGTAGTAATTAGCATTTACATTTCATTTACATTTACAGCATTTAGCAGACGCCCTTATCCAGAGCGACTTACATTTTTATCTAATTTTTATACAACTGAGCAATTGAGGGTTAAGGGCCTTGCTCAGGGGCCCAGCAGTGGCAGTTTGGTGGACGTAGGGATCGAACTCACAACCCTTCGATTGGTAGCCCAACATCTTAACCACTAGGCTTCCACATCCACCAATTAGCACATAACACATTTTAAACTCAACTCGAAGAAAGATCATGAAAGAATGGTGAATCGCTTTAAATTGTTTATATAATTTACATGCACAAAGGCGCTCTTTATCGAATAATAAACACTTATCAACACGTTTTGCACCCTTCTCCATCCGTTTCTATTCTAATCTCATTGTAGTACTAGTACGTGCTCTGGGTTGCTCGGGTCCGCGGCTTTGCTGCTTTCTAAAAGCTCTTTAAAATGATTCTCCAGAGTTTTAGTCTTACTGTAGATAGAGCATTGAGTATTTATTGAATACATTAACTAACACACATGTATTAACATGAATTCAGACTCACGTCATCGTTACAGTTAGTTCTTCATTAGCTTGTGATTAGTACATGCTTTAACTCATCATTAATGCATAGTGAAGTAAGTATTATTTAAGGGTTTAGTGCAGGATCATATATTATACTCAATGTTACTGAAATCTGAATACAATTTGTCAGAACCGAGAATCCTTCACGACGTGTGATTTTTGTCTGTGATAGAAGAATCATACCGTGTAAATCTAGCTTTAGTTGTACAGTATAGTGCTTTTCCTTCTGCTTCATAAGCTTCTTGTCTACAAACTGAAGGACATGATGTTATGGCTCTTGTTACGTGTTACGAAATGCTTGCAACCAGAAAACATGCAACTAAAACAGAAACACCCTAAAACAGGACGCCGGTCCATCACAGTGTGTCACACTCCCACACACACACACACACACACACACACACACACACATGTTAGCACACAGATTCACACTTCTCAGTCTGTAATTTACAGTAACTTCCATCTAGTATCTCTAAAACAGTTTAGAAATCTTTTACCAAATCTCAAGTGTTTTACCGGCTGCCCTGCTGTCTCTGTAAGGAGCTTCGATTAGCTCAGAATGCAGTAGTCTATGTCCAGACCGTGAAACAATAGAAACCATTTATTACCTCAGGCATACAGTATATAAGCCCCACTGGTTGCATACATTGACTAAAGCCATTTGTATAATGCTTAATGACGTAAACAGTTTAGCTCTGGCGTTCCTTCATGATCTCCTGAAAACTGGAATAGAACAATGATCACTATTATTATAGTTATAAAAGGATATACTGTAAAAAGATATGTTATTATCATCATCAATACTATAACAAGCATAAATTTCCTTATTGATGATTAACATGGATGTAACATTAATACATTTTATATCAAACAATGTACAATTGTTAACACGCTACATTCTGAATAATTCATTCATTCATTCATTCATCTTCTACCGCTTATCCAAACTACCTCGGGTCACGGGGAGCCTGTGCCAGATCTCAGGCGTCATCGGGCATCAAGGCAGGATACACCCTGGACGGAGTGCCAACCCATCGCAGGGCACACACACACACTCTCATTCACTCACGCAATCACACACTAGGGACAATTTTCCAGAGATGCCAATCAACCTACCATGCATGTCAAGGACTGGGGGAGGAAACCGGAGTACCCGGAGGAAACCCCCGAGGCACCGGGGAGAACATGCAAACTCCACACACACAAGGTGGAGGCGGGAATCGAACCCCCAACCCTGGAGGTGTGAGGCGAACGTGCTAACCACTAAGCCACCGTGCCCCCATAATTCATTCAGTTTATTCATATTTTCTTATTCATCCATTTTCCAGTGTTTATCCTACACAGCGTCGCAGGGAGCCTAGAGTCGATCCCAGACGATTCAGGATCACACACCCAGACAATTCACACAGCTAGACAATTTTGAGATGCCAATCAGCCTACAACACGTCACTGGACTGGGGTAGGAAACTGGAGTGCACAGAGAAAACCCCTGTAGCAGGGGGAGAAAATGCAACAGAGACTCCACACACACACACACACACACACAGGGCTGAGACAGAAAACCCTCAACCCTGGGGGTGTGAGACAATTATGATTACCAACAAGAGTTTTTTGGGCAAATTTGCTTAAATTAAATGATTACTTATTACTTTATTACTTCTTATTAGAATGAATTTCCACAATTCTTTAATTTGTTTATTTATTATTAGAAACTTCACTAGATGGAAATCATTGATTAGAGAATTGCCAACGATAACTTGATTCTTTTCCTTCATACTATGTCTATATGAAAGTAATGACTTAATGAGTAAAAATCTTTGCCTTATTCAGTCTACAGTCAGAAGAGTCCTGATTTTTATGGAGGAGAGCAAACTGGAGGGCAAGCTGACCTCCAAAAGTCCTAAACAATCACACTGCTTTAGGTGAACAGCCATTCCACAAGTGCCAGTGGTCTCTCTCTGTCACACACACACACACACACCTCTTCCTGAGCCATGTTATCCCTAGCCAAACGTCAGGATTATGCCTTTATCAGGCTGTGAAAATCATCGTCATTAGAAACAGATGCTCTGTGGGACATGTTACATCTCCGAGCTTTCAGCGCAGAGTGATTAACTGGTCTCAGAAAGGTAAATAAAGAGACAGAAGAAAAGTAAGAGCTAGCAGATGATCGTGTGGGTACAACTTATGAAAACAGTTGAAATGCAACACGGCCTCCATACCGTAGAGTCTCACTGTATGACCACAGCACTCGTGCTTCAGCTTCTTCTTCTTTTTCTTCTTCCAGGCTGGGAAAAATGTCAGGAATCTACTCTACAGAACACCACAATAAACCTCTGCGCTGTTTATGTTTGAGAAGCAGAACAGGAAAACAGGCGAGAGGCCTGGAGGGTGACGCATGGGTCATTGCTGATGGCATGGGCATGATCGAGCGAGTCTATTGTAAATGCTAATGATATTACGCTTGTGAAAATCACACTCGATCTGCAGAATCAATAACAGTAGCAGGAAAGATTTTACTAGCCACAGGGTAGCTATTTCCCTGATCATAAACATGGCGCAAAATTGGGATATTAGATTTTTGGAGCAGTCAGTGGACAAAAACTTCAAAAGGTCTGATTTGGTGTGTGGCTGTGATATCTAATTAAAGCTCTACTGATTCCCAAGAATGCATAATTATCTCGTATGTCAGGATTAAACAGTTAAGTTTTAAGTTAATAATACAAACTAAACAAATGTAAAGGAGAAACTATGCTGATGACTCTGCATGTGATAACAATCTCTCATATTCTTCATGTCTGGGCTATGGGGTAGGCTAGCTAGATGAAACCCTCTCTCACAACAAATAAATAAATAAAATCCAGGGGGCACGGTGGCTCCAGGGTTGGGGGTTTGATTCCCGCCTCCGCCTTGTGTGTGTGGAGTTTGCATGTTCTCCCCGTGCCTCTGGGGTTTCCTCCGGGTACTCCGGTTTCCTCCCCCGGTCCAAAGACATGCATGGTACGTTGATTGGCATCTCTGGAAAATTGTCCGTAGTGTGTGATTGCGTGAGTGAATGAGAGTGTGTGTGTGTGTGTGCCCTGCGATGGGTTGGCACTCCGTCCAGGGTGTATTCTGCCTTGATGCCTGAGACGCTCAACTATATTTCCCCAACCTGGTCTGATTCAACCACAGATCTATAAGGTGTATAATAATTCCATAAGATTAGGGGGTGAATATTATTATAATATTCATATCAATATTATTCATTTTGATCTATCAAATAACAGAAGGACACAGTAATATTTCAGTAGTGAAATGAGGTTTATTGGATTAACAGAAAATGTGCAATATGCATCAAAACGAAATTAGACAGGCGCATAAATTTGGGCACCCTTGCCATTTTGTTGATTTGAATACCTGTAACTACTTAGCGCCGATTAATTGGGACGCACAGTATTTAAGGTGGCCAATTGCAAGTTGTTGTTCTCTTTGACTCTCCTCTGAAGAGTGGCAACATGGAGGCCTCAAAACATCTCTCAAACGACCTGAAAACAAAGACTGTTCAACATTATGCGTATTCATGTGTGTTCAATATTAAATGTATTCTATATACATACTATATAATCATTATAATCATGGGATGTGGAAAATATCTCTGTGTGTGTGTATGTGTGCGTGTATAATGTATGTGCATGTATACAAATCAAGCAGGACTCAAATGGACAGTACTTCCTGCTTCTTCACAAAACAAACATAAATGAGCTGAATTAGGAAAGAATTCTGGGAATGCACGTTTAATTAACTACAAGTGAATGACACGGCTGTTCCCAGGAAAGCACGCAGGAGAAAATGTCACGTTATATACAAATGACCCCAAAATAACTGATAGGCAAATCAGGATGCTGGTGGACATTTTAAACATAGCTTCAGAAAGCCATTTCTTGGTCATTCTCTGTGAAATGAGTGGTAATATTTTAGCTGACGTGGTTTGCTTCTGGTTTTGTCTGAGTGTAATAATATTTCAACTCTCTTGTAAAGTATTTTCCATGCAGACTATCTGGGTTTCATTGACTACCGTATATCTGTGTATTATATTACAGTATGTACGGACAATATTTAATCAGTATATCAGAATATTTTCTATATATCCAAGTATTTGAGTTGTATAAAGAAGTATTTCAAATCAAGAATCAAGGCTAGATGCTTTTAAGGTCCATGTAAACCATATACAGCTGCTACAGTACACAGTAAAATCAAAGGACCAGGACACAACACTGACCTAAGTGCACTACACTGTACACTGAGCACAATGTTTGTCGAGGGACAACGCAATGTTCACCAGTACGTAGCAGCTAAAAACAGATGTTCGTAATCCGTATACGAACATCGTATACGTTTTTGTATTTACTGTAAGTCCTGTCATAGGGTAAGTGAATATCATCCATCAATATTTAAGCAGTAAAGAAGAGTAACTTCCTATATTAGAATATTTGTGCCATATATACTATTAACTATCTGCTATATATTACAGTACCTTAGCTCTATTGTGGAGTATTATAGAAATATATTTACATTTACAGTACAGCATTAACACCTTAACCGTTGAGGTACCACTTCCTTTATTTAAGCTTTATAATAGTTCTATAATACTTGAATCACATCAGAGTTTCATAGGAATGTATTAAAGATATTAAGTTATATGAAGTCAATATTTATTCATATAAAAAAGTTCTAAGTATCTGTTTTATAGTGTCTGAGTTCGTTTGTAGAGTATTTGAGTTTTAATTTGAGAAATGATTCGAGTTGTATAGTTCATGAGGTAAATATGTCAGTAATATAGCAGAATATTCACGGAGTCTGAGTTTATTAAATATTTATAGGAATAGGAAGATATCTGGGTTGTTGTGGTTGTTTTTAGGTTATAAATTGAAGTAAGAGATAAGTCGAGCATTGGCGTTGAGGAGGAAATCGTTTGAGTCCTATAGTAGTATAAAGATTTTACTAACATAAGAGAATTCACTATGCATTTTAGAGTTCTTATAGAGTATTTAAGCTTTTTAATGAACAGATTTAAGCTATGTGTGGTCAATAATAAAGCATATGAATTTGTATTTTTAAAGTTGCTGTAAGTACAGGTGCTAATTTCTACCTGAATTCATCATTAGCCTCGTCCTTTGCGAGGAGTCTTAACAAAATGTAAAAAAGTAAAGAATGATAGGAGGATGTGTAGCAGTAAAGCACCATAATGTCTGCTCAGAACAAACAAGAATTAGCTGAACTAGGGAAGCATCCTGCTAACGTACTTCTAATGGAATGCTTACAAGTGGATAACATTTCTTCCTGGGAAAGCACACAGGAGAGGACGGAATGTTGCATCCAAATAGAGCGAAAAACAACTGGAGTGCAAATCAAGATGCTGTACCATGATTAAACAGGGCTTTAAAAAGTAATCCCTTTCCTTCCTTCTCTTTGTGAAAAACCAAAGTGCTACATGGCTTGCTGCTTCCTTTTTTAATCAGTCTGAGAGAATATATACAAAACGCGTTTGAAAGAAGTTTTATTCTCTCTCTCTCTCTCTCTCTCTCTCTCTCTCTCTCTCTCTCTCTCTCTCTCTCTCTCTCTCTCTCTCTCTCTCTCTCACTCAAAAGCGCTCGTTATAAAGCACAAACCCAAGTGTAAAATATGTAAGGCACAACCCCTGTTTGTTTTGGTTATGTAGCCTCTGGTTAAGACTGTGGAATTTGCTAGAAAAACAAATCTAAACTCTAAGAAGGACAGGAAAAATGCTGTCTTTATTATTTTTTTTATTTTTTTTTTTGTTTTTCAGCTTGTTTTTCTCAGTGTTGTGACAGTTTAGAATCCTAGTTGGATCGAGCAAAACAAACGTGTCACAAGTCATCTCCAATTTAATTTGATAAACTTGCTAGCTATTTTTTAAGGCGTTTTGCTATTTTCCCTTATCATGTGCAAAATGGTGATTTAATCGTTTATCTACAATGAAATTCTATGCCAAAGCAAAATAGAGAGATGTACACAATGGGTGTAATCATGAAAGGACAGTGATAGATATCGCACATATTTAATACTATAAATGAGCATAATAACGAAAAAAAAAAGAAAGGCTGTAAAGGAAATAAAGTAATGACTGTTTATAGCTGCTATAACATAAGTAGCAAGCGGATCTAACTTGTTTCACAAATGTTCCATACAAATAAAGGTAATTATAAATGGTTGCATATTGATTAATAAATTAAATATAGTATATTTAATCTAAAACCCTTCAGGGACTGTGTTATAAGGGGCTTTGTGTTGCACTATAATCGCACCATTATCCCTTTGTGGATAATTTCTTGTATTGGCATGGCCTGTTATGTTTTATTGTTTACTTATTCACGTTAACAGGATAAGGACACTCATAAATGGACCGTACGTGATTTACCAGTGTATAAATAAACAAACGCTGAGGCGTCTTCAGTGTTAAAAGAGAAATATTAAACTTAGGGGGATCATTTGCTGTGATTATGTTAAATAAGTATTCACTGCTGCACGTTTTACATTAGTCAGACACTTTTCCGTGTCGTTAATGCAGTCCAGAAGCACATTTAAGTTTTGAAATGCTACAAGCCTCCATGCTCAAGGACAGTCTGAGACCTTGGAGACAAAACTAAAATGGTAGCCATTAGTCTTCATTTGCTCCTCACTTACAGCCAACCTTCACTTACTTGGTGTGTGTGTGTGTGTGTGTGTGTGTGTGTGGGTGAGTGTGGGTGAGTGAGAGAAAGTATAAGATACGATTATTTGCACATTAGTGATGTTGAATACATTATCTTACAGTGTGAAATATTTTTGGAGTGTATGTGAGCGAGCGAGAGAGAGACAGACACAGCTTGAGACCCGGTCTGAGGTGTCTGGAGTGAGGTTCGCGTCATATTACCTTACGCATTACATACATTAAATTACATTACAATGGGATCTCCCGTATTGCTCAGACACTGTACACCAATACGTCACTGACAGAGAAGTGAAAGACTCATTAATTCAATATATAACATGACATAATAAAGTATTCTCTATCTACTGTACAGTACAGAATATTACTTCTTTTGTAGAGTATTTGAGTTCGTTAGGAAAATATCTGAGTAAGTTTAGGCAGTATTGAAATATGATAGAATTATATAACGTAGCATTATGTAATATAGTATTCACAACTTATATTAGATTATATAAAGTTCTCCAGTCGTGCAGTCGATATTGAAGTATTCTAGAATTATATTACACCGAATAATGTAGTGTTCATTATCTACTGTATATTAGAATATTTATCTTCTTTTGTAAAGTATTTGAGTTTATAGGAAAAACGTTTCATAGAGTATGTAAAGTGAATATTTAAGAAATATTGTTGGATTTTCAGTATTTGTATAACAGCAATGAAGTTCTGTATTAAAAGTGGCGGATGTGAGTTGAATACCAGGGCACTCGATTTCTACTGTGAAGTCACACGTCCTTCTATCGCCTTCTCTTTAAACCCTTTCATAGAAAAGAAATGTTTTAGTACTGATATCCTTGAGGCAAATTATTTTCTTTACAACTTGAAACTCTACAGGAAACAAACATCCAGCGATTCAATGTTATTAACACAAAGAGCTGTAAAGTTTGGCGATCCTTTACGACTGTACCGAAGACTAAATGACACTGAGCTGCCAGACTGTCTGTAAAATGTCAGTGTCTTTACGAAACCATCCCCATGTACCCTGTCGTCCTAGCACAGAATGTAGCCAGCACACTCGCGCTCACACTTACAGCGATGCCAGTGATGAGATAAGGTATATTTTACAGCGTGTCCATTGTTTGTATCTTGTTCATCTTTAGAGAGGTTGCAAAGTGTGTGCATTGTGTACTGAAGTCGCTTAATCGAAATGCATCCATCTGCAGTTCTGCTTAAATGATGATGATGACCGTGTTTATCAATGCCAATCAAGCTGCATTTTCATTTAAGATTTGAAGTAAATTTATCATCATGACAGCATGGTGAAGCTTTCTGTAGTGGCATAACGTGTTATTATACAGCATGTTAGTCAATTGGTAGCTTGCATTAATAGTCTGTTTTTGCTTCCCATGAAATATGCTAAGCAACCATTGGGGGAAGAGTGAGAGAGTGAGAGGGCATGATGACCAGCTTGAGGCACTTTGCCATCCATTCTCTCTCAATGGTTATATTACACACATGACAGGAAGCGAGGCTTGGCAACAAAAAATGTTGAATT
Source organism: Tachysurus vachellii (assembly GCF_030014155.1). NCBI lineage: Eukaryota > Metazoa > Chordata > Actinopteri > Siluriformes > Bagridae > Tachysurus > Tachysurus vachellii. The sequence goes on along the minus strand of NC_083462.1, from coordinate 8,578,502 downwards.
CGTTGTTGCCAGTCATTTCGCACAGTGTTGCCGCAAAGCCATTAGAGCCTCTATTCACGAGTCATTGTTATAAATATGCAGCATGGTAATAAGATTTTGGACACACGATGTGAAACACACAATATAACGAATGCCCTTTATTAAAAACCTAATAGAGACTTCAAGATGATTCTCATACTCTCAGTGTTGATGTATGTATTAGCCAGATGTTAGATGGTATCCATTAGCGATCCCAGGTGTGCGTCTTACAAGGTGCAGTCATCCAAAAGGACATGTAATGCTCGAGTGTGTCTGGAATGAAAACGTTCAGAGAGACAGACAGCTGCCGTATGGCGTGTTGATTGCTTCTGCAGAACTTTGTCCTCATGATGATGACTGTCCCAGAGGATGAGAGTATTAAACGCTGTATAATCTTGCACCTTGACCCTCACTGCCGTTTATTATATCACAGAGAAGACGTTGTCCTGCCAGACGAAGGCTACCTACTGTAACTAGCTACACACTATTAACATGACTCATTTTTCTTGTTGATTTTAGCTCTCCTCAATATAATATACAAATCACATGCAAACCGGTTAGCGCCTGTGTGCTAATAAAGACAATTATTCACGAAGCACATTCGACACCACAAGCATGGCCAAAGTGCTAAACAAATGAAGCCGAATCGGCTACTACAGGAGAAATATATAAATAAAAATAGAACATTTGATCTCTAAGCACTTTTGTTGATCCTACAGAAATTAAACCCCATCATAAGTATTATTATATGGAAGGACATTTTTGTTTTTCTAAAAAGAAATCTATTTTCTGAGACAACAAAAAGACTAAATCGATCATTGGACTGAAGGATTTTTTGGAAGAAATAAATAAAGTGAAAACCCCAAAAGTATCTTCAAAAGAACTTTTCAAGCATCAAAACTAAAAATCCCTCATGCTAGAATAGCTAGTTAGCATAAAAAGCCTACGGAAGAATCTCTTTTAAACTATTAAGCTCTGTATTGTATATTATAGTAAGTATTATACAGTAGAGAGACAGAGAGAGAGAGAGAGAGAGAGAGAGAGAGAGAGAGAGAGAGAGAGAGAGATAGACAGAGAGAGAGAAAGAGGGAGAGAGAGAGAGGGAGAGAGAGAGAAAGAGAGAGAGAGAGAGAGAGAGAGAGAGAGAGAGAGAGAGAGAGAGAGAGATATGCATGTGAGCTTTTTAAAGCTGCTTTAACGTAATAATAAGTAATTAATAACGTAAGTAATAACCGGAACTAACTAATTATGTAAACGTTCCACAATGGGTAGCATAACGATAGACATATAACTATAACTATAAACAATGTTATTAGACGTGGATATAAATTACTGTATATAACTGGTTCATTAAATGTATTACAAATAATTTCAAAATGCTGTGCTGTGAGAAGACAATTTTGTTACTGTTAAATTATAACCTTTAGGGGAAATTTAGGCGACCCTGAAGAGGGAGCAGCTGGAGGACAACAACAACAACATGTGACAGCCCTTTACAAATGATTACATTTCAAGGAAGATGTCGTACAATTTACATGTGCAGTCACTTTTAATGTGTAAAATCTAGTAAGTTTAGTAAGTTTGGGGGAAAAAAAATCTACCAAGTTAATTCATATATAGAGGCATAAAAACGAACCCCCACTTTCTAATAAGATAGAAATTCACACACATAACTGAGAAGCCATGAAGCAGAAAGCCATCTGTCTCATGTTAAAACTTCACCTCTATGGTGGCTTATGTGCTCTGCATTCGTAATTTATAACCTGCATTATCATAATGTGTATAAAGTTTAATGCACTCAGGTTTTATTTATGATTTTTCGCATGCTTAATGTTGCATCAGCAGTTAAATAGGTCGATCTGCTCAACCAACTTAAAAGCCGTCCTCGTTTCCCCTTCGTTACACTCTTTCTGATTCTCTCATGCCTTCTGTACTGTGGAAAGCCTAAAAACACTGAAAAGATTGTGTTCCCGAAACTAATCAATTCAGTTTGTAACCAAATACATACACACACAAAGAAATTTGTGAAAGCTAAAGAAGAACATTTACACACACTGTACAGATAACAAGGAGTCATGTTCCAAAAGGAAAACTTGTATTTAGTCATTTTGGTTTTTATTTAGGGATGCCAGGTCTCAAATAAAGCTCAAATAAAAATCTAGCTTTGTACATTCTGGCATTGGAAAGTGGAGAGTCCTTTTCTCTTGATGTATTATGTAAATGCATTCGATTTCTTTGAATTGCAACCCCCCCCGCCCACCCAAAAAAAAAAAAAAAAAAAATTACATAAATAAAAATAAATAAAATGTCAAAAATTACAACGATGCTCCAAAACTCTGGCAACCCTGTAGGTAATTAGGAGTGAGTTAATATTTTTCTATAATAAACTTTAAGCTGTAAAAAAGTTGCTCATTGACCAAGTTTTTTTTTCTTTCCTGTACCAATACACACTCATTTCAAATGGTGATTAATGTTATATGCTAGTATCAAATAGTACCTAAAGACGCTCATTACCAGCCCCACCTACAGGCCATGTAAAAAAGTAACCATGTTTAAACCTCAGTATTTATCTCAAGCTGTTGAGATCTAAGCTGAAGACCTGCAAAGAGCATGCTGTGCCTTTTGAGATCATACTGAAATATCAGGTGGTCACAGCCACAGTAAACTGGCTTTACTGTCCAAATCAGATCATCCTTGATCTAGCATTTATCTTCAAATACTAGAGGCCATCTGCCCATGTGTGATCTCTGCTGTCCATCTATGGCACAGACACCTCAGGGGACAGACACAGCAAAAAAGCTCCCACTAATCTCCCACTAACATTGTAGAAAAACACACACACACACACACACACACACACGCACACACACACACACACACACACACTCACTATCTGGTCGAAATTCCTAATTCCAGTATCTACACATGCGCAGACACATTTGTATGCCTATCCTTGTGAGGACTTTCTAATGACATCATATTTTACGCTGCTAATTAATGCTATGCTTCATCTAAACTTTGACATAAAAATAAAAATAAAAAATAAAAAATAAATCTCCACTCACAAATAATTTATTAATAATGTAAGAACTGGATGTAGAATCTTAAACAAAATATTAAAATCTTAAAATATATGTATGTATACATTATATAATTCATAGTGTTTAAAGCACGTGTGTCCCTTTCTCTCTCTCTGTGTGTGTGTGTGTGTGTGTGTGTGTGTGTATGTGTGTGTGTGTGTGTGTGTGGAAAGGAGGAACAAGGAGAGCTGCCTGAGCACTGACCCGTATTCTGCCTTCCTCTTTCCCTGATCACTACTGAGATGTTGACTCTAATTATTATCCTACTATAAGATGTCTCTGGACCTCCTCTAACCACAAGCAGTGAAGAAACAGAGGCAGAGAAGAGATATGCGAGGCAAGAGGAAGAGATGATCATCCACAGAACTGGATTAATCTTACATTCAATCAGTGAGCAAGCATGTTGTCAAAGTGGGAAAGTGTGTGTGTGTGTGTGTGTGTGCTCAGATTGTAGGGAGTAATAAAGAGGAAATTGTGTTGGAAGAGAAAGAGATTGCATATGCAGAATTAAAGACTTGCACTCCATTTCCTCTGTTAAGGTTAGGCCACGTTTCCATTCATTTATACCACACTGCTGGGAATTCTTCAGTCTGATTGGTCGGAAGGTTTTACTTAATTTTCTGTCACTATGAAGAGAAGTCCTGGAAGATTATTCAGTTTATTTAACCTCAAGTCAGCACACACACAGCTTCTGAGTCAATGATAACAGGAACTTGTTTTGCAGATGTTCCACACTAGTAATGTTGCAACAAATGGCTAAAAAAAGAACACGTGTGGTTTAATAACACAAAGAATAATAATCGTGGGTAAATTATTGTGCCGTAAAAGAGGAATAAATAATCAACTTTAGTCTGCTGGATTAAGACGTATCACCATGTCAAGTGTTTTTTTTTTTTTGCTTAATTATTATTAGCATTATTGTGTATAAGTGTGATAACCTCAGTGTACATCAAACTAGTGGTTTTGGTGAAAGTAAATTAAAGAAGAGAAAAAAGAATAGAAAAGGTCACACGGGAAGAGAACGAGACAGTCAGGAGCTCTGACGTGAACAAAGAGCCGTCTGATAAGCAGTGAGTGAAACACTGAGATAGATAGATGCAAGGTGGAAAGATGAAAAAGGACAAGAAGGTCACTGAACATCCAGGAACATCCTGGTATGCAGTGTGTATCTGCACGCGTGTGTGTGTGTGTGTGTGTTAGTACAAAAAGATGTGATATGTGTTTGTAAGTCTGACAAACCAGACGGTGCATTTCTGATTCCTGTGCTTAAATTCTACCATGAGATGTTTACTTCCACAATGAAAATAGACACTTTTTCTTCTCTTTTCAAAAGCTGTCAGAACACTATGCTACTCGAGTAGGCCTTCTTATGTGACAGCGTCGTCTCCTTTTTCCTGATTTGAAGATGCCTATCGGGGATGTTGGAATAAAAGAATGGAGTATTAAATAAAAAACACAAGCCCTCTTCATTTCGAATTGAAACGCGAGCGTCTAACGTCACAGAGCCGGTTCAGCTGCAAGCGTTTGCTCTGTTGATGGCGTAGAGAGACAGATGACATTCACAGAGAAAGATAAGTGGGTTGTTTATTCATAAGCCAGTGGTTATTTGTTTAAGCCTATGACGTCAGATTACTGGATCTGAACCTGAATGGGTTAGCTAAATCAGGCTATACTGCTTCACACACACACACACACACACACACACACACACGCACACACACACACACACACGTGACGCTTTATATTACCAAAGCTTTTATTAAAACGAATAAACGCCTCTATTATCTTCAGCACTATAAACCCTTCACATGTTTGTGCTGAAATTTCTGTATTATATATGCTTTTTTTTTTAAGTAAATATAAGACCTGATTGTACACTGAATTGATTCTCCTTTTGTCTGCTTCACTATGACACATCTATCTAACAGCTTAATTAAATCTTATTTAGCTAGCAAGGTCTTTGCCGCTTTATGTTGAATTGCCAGTCTAGGTTACAAGCAGAAAAAACAATTCCGTGTTATTTCTTCGCTACTTGCCAAAATCGACACACACTGACGTGTTTTGGGTTTTCCCAGGTCACCGAATGTTTATAATCATCTGGGTGTAATTATTGGAACACCATTCAGTCTCATGAAAAACATTAATTAAGGCATTGATGATTGTTGGCTTGGGTTATGAGTGGAATAAACATCGGCTAAACATTTAGTAAACAAAACAAACAAACAACACGTTGCAGTGTTGATGTGTACTTATGGTGTATTTCTGCAGCACAATACATTCATGAAACGGTTCAAGATATTACAAAATCAACAGATTTTACAAACATAAACGTTATATGTCTATCCATTGGTGTGTTTTACGTATATATACAGGTGAACTAGTTTAAATCACATTTGCATGTAACAGTGAATCATTTTGCTCAAAGTGGCTCTTTTCTCATTCATTGTGTTGGTATTTGAGTCAGTGAATCTTTCAGTCTTCTCTCATTCAGTGGATGAGTCACTGTGCTCAGTGAGTCACGTTTGGGTTCATTCAGTCTGAGCAAGAAATGTCTAGCATTCCAGTGAATGCAGTAGTAGTGTGATGGGATAGTAGTAAAAAAAAATCCTTTTAATTCTTCTAAACTAGTTATTATTATAAAAAAACACACACAGCTTAGGTAGTTAATCAGCAAGTGAGCTACTGTAACCACAAGTGAATGAACTGGTGAATCAATTTGGATGAATTGTTTAACTGAATTGACTTAAACGACTCAACTAAATTGACTCAAATAAAGTCACTGAAAAGATTCAAATTCAATTTCATCTTGGACACGTTGTTTAGAAACTTCCCCAAAATAGAGACAGTCGTCTATGTATCTGACCGACCCACTGCCGGACTCAGACATGAAGTTGGTGCACTCATGATCAGCTCTCTGAGACGAATATTTGTGCATTTGCTGCACTCCAGAATCGCAATTTAAGACAAAGTCTGAGAAATAAAGCTTAGTCTGTGTAAGTCAAAATCTTCACCCATAAACGGTTTAGCAGCTTCGAAATAACAGCATTAATCTAAGCTGTGCTAACATTTCTGTAATCAGGTCTGGTAAAGGCAGCCATCCATTCATTATTCATAACACACATTCAGATAGAGGGGGAGTTATGACTAGAGGGGATATTTGTTGCATTGCTTGCAAAGAATATAGGCCACTGGAAGTCAAGAAGCAGCAAAGCAGTCCCAAATCTAATCCGAGGCATATTCTGTTGGTTGTATTACTCTGGATCGCTGTTGTCATGGCTGTGGCATTTTTGTATGCAGACCACAGTGTCCATGAGGTGCTTTATGTCAAGATGGATTCATGAGCTGGTTGCCTGCTGTGCCATTTAGCAGCTCAGTCTGCAGACAGTGTCACCAAGTGCAAAGAGTAGAGAATGCACAGGGGAAAAAAAAGCACCTTGAAATATGATCCACTTATACACACATCTGTAGACATGAGATACACAGATAACCTGTACCAAGCCTCATAAACTGGAGAAATTGATCATTCATTGATCAGAATGGTACGGTTTGATGTAAAAGTTTGCATACTGTAGTAGGACATGTTTTTAAGAAGAAACTAGATTAGTTTTTGAACAATAGTTCTAAGAGTCTGTACTGTTTCATTGGGTTTTACTGCTCGAAACCTATGTGAATTTCCTGTACTACTTATCTGACAGTTTGATTTTAGAACAGATTTATTTCTTTAGTAATCTCTAATCATGGTAACTGATGACACCATAAATTATGACTTCTTCTATGACACGTTTATGATGTTGTTTTGTCAGTCAGAGTGACCCAGAGTTCAAGTAAAGTGCTGGTGGTATATAATGTAATGAATTAAACACATCTGGCATGTTTAACCATGTGCTGGTGAAAAGTGTTGATTAGTTTCCAGTAACAGAATACCTCTTATGTCATTCCTTTCCATATTATAGCAATTCGCCACTGCTTACAAAGTTTCTTATCAACGTAGTGTCGGAAAACGTAAAGGTTCTGCTTTACCGCTGATACAGGACACGCCGCCCAAAATGCCAGAAAGTCGTTGAGATGATGGATGCAGCTGCGGACTTTTTGTGCAAGGTGTAAAAAGAACAAACTAACAAACAAAAGACAATAATAACAGAAGCATGAAGAAAAACTTAAATTGTGGTGCAAATCAAACTGAAATGAGAAACAGGTGTGAACGCTCATTGTCATGTGACATGCACCGTAACATGACACAAATACGCTAAACATTTCCTTAAAGAAAACATATGAATCCAAATCATTTTATGACGATCATCCAAGCTACAAGTCTTGGAGTTATGTAAATTCTTACTAGTTACTAAAAGCATTATTATAACCATGTGATTTGTCTTGCAGTTGAAATTATTCAACGAATGAAGAAAACGAATCAACTCCTTCTGACATCTCTTGAATAACCTTTTTATAATAAATCCGAGTTTCAAGCTATGTGTTTATGGAGCTGCTGTAATTTTGCAGCATGCTGAAATGTGAATTATTACGGTATCTGGAGTGTTGTGGAAAAACAGACCAACACGAAAATGAGTTGAAAACATTACTCATCTTTTTTCTGAATGTTGAGGAAACTAGAAGCAAAGAGTGCATCTGACAGATGACAGAGTCTACAGATTTCTGATGCCCTCACATACAACCCCTGACATACACACCCCGGTCCCTTCTCATCATGTTTGTACACATGCTTACACAATCACAAGCACACACACAGTCAGAGGAAGTGCACTTATCTTCTTCAAAGATCCCTCAAGGCCTGTACTGTCATTCACACATAACAACAACATCTGAGGCAGTCATATGCACACACACAAACACACACACACACACACACACAAATAATGGCTTTGCATGACATGCACAATTTCACAAGCAACCCATGAGATGCAGAGCCGCGTGGATATACAAAGATATTTCTACATTCAGCTGCACCAGTTGAATATTCAGTCGTAAATCAGCGTGCAAACGTCTATAACTAAACCAAGTTGAAAGCATTTGAAAGCTAGTATGGTGTTGAATTTTGCATGCATCACAATTTACTAAATGTGACATATAAAGAGATTATGGAACAAAACTGTATTGCACAATCATTCATTCATTCATTCATTCATTCATCTTCTACCGCTTATCCGAACTACCTCGGGTCACGGGGAGCCTGTGTCTATCTCAGGCAACATCGGGCATAAAAGGCAGGATACACCCTGGACGGAGTGCCAACCCATCGCACACACACACTCTCATTCACTCACGCAATCACACACTAGGGACAATTTTCCAGAGATGCCAATCAACCTACCATGCATGTCTTTGGACCGGGGTAGGAAACCGGAGTACCCGGAGGAAACCCCCGAGGCACGGGGAGAACATGCAAACTCCACACACACAAGGTGGAGGCGGGAATCGAACCCCCAACCCTAGAGGTGTGAGGCGAACGATTGCACAATCAGAAGCAGAAATTTAAGATAAACAGGAAATACTACCTCCAAGAAGGAAGTCTTTATAATATTTAAACATATGTTTATTTTAAACATGTTTAAAATATTTTGTAATATACATTAACACTAAATTTGCTAGAACTCTTAAACCTTGTTTTGGTGTATGATGTAAAAAAAAAAAGCTTAATTTATCTCAATTCAATTCAATTCAATTCAATTCAAGTTTATTTGTATAGCGCTTTTTTACAATGGACATTGTCACAAAGCAGCTTTACAGAACAAAAACATAGAACAAAAGATAAACATAAGGAGAAGTATAAAGAATTAATATAATAAAATTCAAGATATATACAGTTCACAGTGTGTATGTATGTATGTATGTATGTATGTACGTGTGTATGTGTATTTGTCCCCAATGAGCAAGTCTCATGGGATAGTTTATATATTCATTGTGTATATATATATATATATAATATTTATAGTCAGTAAACAAGCCCATTATTTTCTCTCACACTGTGTACTTTGAATAGAGTTAAGAAGTAGTTTTGTTATGGCAGATGTTGTACCTACTATGGGGTACACTACTTGGTGCAAACATTAATTTTTTAATAGTTCAGTTCACAACAGTTTGATTCTGTTTGTGTATCACTTTTAACAAGGCAGCTTTACAAAACTCTGGATTTAGAGTTAATTCCCTACTGAACAAGCCAGAGGAGACAATGGCAAGAAAACTCTCTCTGAAAAGGCATAAGTTAGATAAGCTTGATTAGAGCCAGACTCAGAAGGGAACCCATCTTCTTCTCGGTGAAGCCGAAGAGTGGGATTATAAATCAGTACATCTCTACAGCTGTATACTACTGTATAAAGCAAACACCAAGTTTGTTAAAGTGTTAATGCTGTGAATAAGAGTGCTGTAATAAACTCATGAAAGTCTTTACGATTATAGCAGCAGTACAAACATATCTGCTCTATTCAGGTGAAATTATCCACTCAAACAAAGATGATTCTTGGGTAAAAAGTGTTTTTGTGAAGTGAAAATCTATAGATATAGATATATACCCAAGACCACCCATGAGAACAAAAAAAACCCTCCAGTAGCCTGTAAACTAAAATGTAGTGGCTATCTGTGTTATAAACTCTTGCAACAGGCTACTTGATAACTGCAGTTCTACTAATCTGTAACCGCTGCTGTCTATGATTGAATGGATACTCCTAAATAAAAATGGTTTATTACTTACAATCCTGTAACCAGGAGCAATATTTGACTTCATAGCTTTTAGAACATAGTAAACTTGCTTATTGGTGCTATAAAAGATACTGTAAAGAAGGTTTCCTTGATCACCCCGAACACCAGGAAATCTATGCTGAGTAATTGATAAGCATGAAGATTTGGACATGAAAGGATGATGTATAAACAGCAGATTAGATTTAGGCCAGTGTTCCTCTCCTTTCTGTCTTGTGCAGCAAGAGAAGAAAAGACAGCCATTCATCGACAAGGCCTTATCGCCATGCTGCAGATGGCTGTGTGTGTTCCTAGCGCTAGTCAGGTCTTCGCTCTGTTTTTCCCCTCCACTACATTAGAGTTCAGCTGTGAACATCATCAAAAAGCACGGCTGTAAGAGACCACTTGAGATCATTCCACTATCTTAGCAAAAATTATAATTATATTAGAAGTGCTGCGTATGTTTTCACCGACATTTATTTCCAGTTAACCAACAGGATTGAGCAAGTGTAGAAAGAATTGAAAGTGTATATACTGTAAGAAAAGAAAGAACGGAAAAAGTTTGCTTTCCTGGAAATAAACCCTCTTAGTTAAAATAAACCCACTTTAGTTTCATAACGACTCAATCTTTTCATATTTCCCTTATTTATAGTTTCCTTTTTACATTTAGTGTCACTTAATTACCAAGAGTTTCTGGAAATCTGCCATTTTCAGATGGCCAAATGTCAGTGTAAAGAGGGAAGGGGATAGAATTACTGAGAACACATTGAAAAGGTGCTTAGTACAGCATAACACAACACCTGACATGAAAGTGAACCTAACCTGAAGAACAAACCTTTATGTGAGAGCTGGACACACCAAGCCAATGTTGAAAAATAATGGTGACCAAGATCGTCAGACTCCAAATATTTTCTCCTTTTGCGTCTTGGAGTCAGTTAAAAAGCTGCATTGGAACATGCTACAAAAACTCCAATACATTTACAGCATTTAGCAGACACCCTTATCCAGAGTGACTTACAACTGAGCAACTGAGGGTTAAGGGCCTTGCTCAGGAGCCCAGCAGTGGCAGCTTGGTGGACCTGGGGTCCGATCCCATGACCTTTCGATCAGTAGCCCAACACCTTAACCACTGAGCTACCATATCCCAACAGGCATGAATGCATTTTCTTAAATAAAAAAAAGAATTTTTGGAGAACTTTGTGGTGTTTTTGATGTTCCAATAAATACCAATAGTGCAGCAATGTAACCGAATGTTATTCAAAATAAACAGCTTAATTTTCTTAACAATCCTCCTTGATACAGCGCTCCTGGTGCAGAGAGGGTTAAGGGCATTTCTCAAAGGACCAACATTGGCATCTAGGCAGTGCTGGGGCTTATACCCCGTTCCTTAACATTCCCCTGTTCACGCGTTAACTGCTTGAGCCACCACTGCATCACTGCCCTCTTTAGAGCAGATGAGTAGAAGTTGTGAAAATGTTTACCATATGAACAGAAGCAAAATAAATGTTCAATATATACTGTATATAAGTTAAAAATCTGGTTGTGTACCTGCTTTATTCATTGTTCTGTTCTCTTGCATGGTTATTCAATGGTTAGTGTGAAAAATCCGTTAAATCCGTGTCTGTATGTTTTGAAGCATTTCATACATACAGTATATGTACACAATAACAAAACTTGAGAGTGAAATGCTAAATGCCGGATTATAAAAAACATTAAGCACACTGAGATATGAAAACACCAGGACACAATACAGCTACAAATAATACAGTGGCAATACAGAACAATACTTTCTGAGGAAAAAGGGAGATGAAACTAGAAAGAAAGTGTGAGAGATGAGGGATGAGGCAGACTGAGACAGGAACGTGGAGAAAGCAATAAAATGTGGAGAGGTAGCAGTTCTGTCTCTTACAAATACCGTCTCACCAAGACTGCCTCAGGCTTAAAAGACCTTTCTGTCTGTCATTCTGCACAACAACTAGTCGATCCACAGACCACATGATGTCTGGATGAACACACACACACACACACACACACACACACACACACACTAGAGGGAGGAAGGGTGACGATAAGCTTCTAGTAAAACAAGTCTGGCACCTTTCCTTTTCTCCTGTAGAAGTGTGAAGAAATATCTCCTGTCTTATTTCCCTTGGTTTTTCCATACCTTCACCATTTTCTGTATGTTTGAACATCCCCCTACACTTCTATCCATCCACCTACATACATATCCATCCATCTATCCATCCACCTACCTATCTATCTGCCTGTCTATCCATCCAACTACCTATCTGTCCACCTATCTATCCACCTCCCTATCTATCTGTCCATCTATCCATCTATATACCTATCTATCAGGCTTTCGAAACAATAGTAACGAAGACTAAATGCTGATGCATAACATGAAACTCAGGCAGAGGGATGAGGAAAAAGATCAAGCAGAGACAGGAGCTGTGGTATGGGCATGGGAAAGGGGGCACTGAGCAGTACAGTATGTGGATCTGGAGAAGACTTGGAAAGGAATAGGGCATGTTACTTGGAAAGGACAGGAAAAGGGCCTGGAACAGGGAGTGAAAAAATGGATAGAGAAGTGGATGAAGAAGGGGAAGGGACACATCTGTCTTTCTATTCATTCATTCATTCATTTTCTACCGCTTATCCGAACTACCTCGGGTCACGGGCGTCATCGGGCATCAAGGCAGGATACACCCTGGAAGGAGTGAGTGCCAACCCATCACAGGGCACACACACACACTCTCATTCACTCACGCATTCACACACTACGGACAATTTTCCAGAGATGCCAATCAACCTACCATGCATGTCTTTGGACCGGAGGAGGAAACCGGAGTAAACCCCCGAGGCACGGGGAGAACATGCAAACTCCACACACACAAGGTGGAGGCGGGAATCGAACCCCCAACCCTGGAGGTGTGAGCCAAACATGCTAACCACTAAGCCACCGTGCCCCCCCCATCTGTCTTTCTAAGTTGCATAAATTTTCCAAAAGCCCAAAGACATTACCAAGTTCCTCTTCTTACACAAATTCTGTCTGCACAGAATGACAGACATAAGCCTGGCTGCCGCCAAAGATTAATGACATCAGAGGGCAAGTAGTTAGTTTCTAATTGATGCTTTTTATTGATGCTAATATCGATTGCTTTTTAGTGTTTCTCGCATTTTATTGGAAAACGTGGCTAGTGTGCTACAGTGTAAATTGGATTCTAGTTAAAAGCCAGATAGGCTAGATAAAGGACCTTTCTTATCGTTTCTTAATCAGAGCTAGAATAAATTACCTGGCTAATTAATTAGCATCCTGTTTCATTCCTTCATCATGAATTCCCTGTTCTGCAGAGCAGTGGCCATGTAAAGCATTGTTTTATGACATGTACTAATCAGATTAATAGAAACCAAGGCTGATAAATAAGATAAAAGTTCGCTCATTTATGAATTAATTATGATGCAAACCTGATTAAATAATGCCTCATGGACCAAAATGTCTGTGGCTGGGCTGGCTAAGCAGAATCCCTGGAGAATATAAATATGGATATGAGCTCGTGAAGATGTGCACCGAGCTCAGTGCTTGTGTTGAGTGCTGCAGGCAAGCCTAATTACCAATGCCTGCTTCTTTGAGCTCTGGATGCTCCACATGTGAAGAGCGCACTTCATAAACGGATCAATGACGTGTGTACGCTATAAACATACCCCGGACCATTGCCAGGGCACTTATGGTGCTGGAGGATCACCTTGCTGTTTTGCTGCTTTTTTCCTTTTTTCTCTCTATCACTTTCTTCCTCCTCTGTTTTTCCTCCCAAGGGGGGCTAAGTCAAGCTGCAACAGGATTCAGTTTGGGAGGATTTGAATCGCTGTTCCCACGGAAACGAGCAAGATGTCGCAACCATGACAACAAGACATCATTCTGCACAATATAGAGCCCAAGCCTGCTCATCTATCTTTCTGTCAGACTATTCAGACTATTTCCATCTCTCTCTCTCTCTCTCTCTCTCTCTCTCTCTCTCTCTCTCTCTCTCTATCTATCTATCTATCTCTTTTTCTCCCAGTCTTTCTCTTCACACCTGATATTGCAGATTGCCAGGCTGCTATAATGTCATGAAAACTGAGCCAGCGTCAGAATAATTGAGACGACTCTCAGAGGAAAACAGTCTGCCATGACAGATATTGATCAATACCATAAGGCAGAAGGGATCTTGTTTCAATTTGGGTCATCTGCTGTCAACCAATTTCAGTCATGTTTATAGAACATTGGCTCCTAATGGCAATCTGTAGCCATTGATAATTTATTTATCCTGGCAAGAGAGTTATCAGATATTCATCCACAATCTCACCAGATCAGAGACTGTGTATACAAAGCAGGGAAATTTGTTTTATCAGCATATTGCAGTATTTTGTACTTTCTATAGTATGACTGTGAACATTTCCTCTCACAACCATCCTGTCCTTCTTAATGAACGTTAGACCGAGACTAGGAGGAGATTGTGCCTCCTTGTTTTGCCGTTCCTGAGCTCTGGTGCCAGTGTTCGCTCCATGAACCCATGTCTCCTGATGTGGAGTGACATTTATTGCAGGCTGCCCTTTGGGATTTGTGTTTTTTTTATTTTCATATTGGCCTCTTCTCTCTTGCCTCCCTTCTTTTCATGCCCTCCTCTTCACCAGCCTGGTGCAGGAGCCCCGTTTGAGCAGATCTGGAGTGAAGGCGAGGGTGTCGCGGCTTTGGATTATTGATGCGCCTGTCGGAGGAAGTTTTCGTCAGACGTTCACTGGAGGAAGACTGCATGTCTGTGACCCTTGTGAGGTCTAACACTCACTGGATATCTTGACCTTTGCTAGAAAGGTGGCTGGACATGTGTCTCTGTGCGTTTTTGATGATGTCAGGGAGGTAAATGGGTGTCTGATTTGCTGGTGCCATTTTCAGCCTCACCTCTTTTCCAGTCTGCACCACTACACTAGCCAAGAGATGTTTACACTCCCAGGATATCAGCCAGTCTAGACATTTAACAACACAACAAAATAAAACACAAATCATGTTCACTGTTCATCTAGATTACATTTACTGCCACATCCAAAAGGCTCAATAAGAGCTTAAAACAACAAAACGACAACATGTCAAAAGTTTCTTCCTTAAAGAAAAAAGGCGCCATTTCTTGGTCTTCATATCTTCATAAACATAACATGAAAGTTATTCAAATGTCATTTTGATTACATCTGTGTAGATACTGTAATTGAAATAAATAAGACCAATTTGTATATAAAAATGCACTGACTCACTAATTATAATATTCGCTGGCTATTATATTAGTGATTCTCTTTATTCGTTAATTTACTCAAACTCAGGGGACACAATATTTTTTCTTATTCAAATCCACCTTGAACGAGGTCTATTATTATATAACATAGTGTGTATGTGTAAAGCATTTTGTTGTATTTTATGCACTTATATTTTACAATTCTAGCACGTGAAGAAAACAGTTAAGGTGTAAGTACATTAAGAGAAAGCGTATACGTCTCCACGTCGCTCGGCTCAGTTTCCAAAACTCCACTGCCCTCTAAGCCATATGGCATGAATTAATATGACAAATATCATCTGGCCTCCTTCTCTCTCCTCTCTGTGTGACACAGGCCAGGGCAGACATGCAAGGTATTCTGGACTCAAACAGCTGGTTCAGTTTTTTAAAGACAAGACTGAAATGATTAAATTCGAGCAAGCTGAGTTACACTGCAGTGGAAGTTTTATAGTGTGAGAAACCTCTTAATATATGGGAGCACACGACAATCTGTATAGAACACCAGCATAACACAGTATAGACAATCTGTATAGAACACCAGCGTAATCACAAACACAGCTGGATCTTGTCAAGGAGACAAACAGCAGTTTGTCACCCAGTTTTCAGTCCAGCGGAATTAGATGTTATGTTTCGGTTACTTTGCATAAAGGATATGTCAGCGTTTTCCTCAAAGCTTTTGTACACACTGAGACTGAGACTGAACGAATTATACAGCCAATCCTGATGACATAGTGACACTTTACGTTAGACATACTACATGCCACAACATAAATCTCAATGCTTAGAAGGTTTTCTGACTCAAATCTATATTTCAATGTGTTTAGATCACACAGTCAGTTCCACGTCTACTTGCTTCAACTAATTCATTCATTTTCTACCGCTTATCCGAACTACCTCGGGTCACGGGGAGCCTGTGCCTATCTCAGGCGTCATTGGGCATCAAGGCAGGATACACCCTGGATGGAGTGCCAACCCATCGCAGGGCACACACACTCTCATTCACTCACGCAATCACACACTACGGACAATTTTCCAGAGATGCCAATCAACCTACCATGCATGTCTTTGGACTGAGGGAGGAAACCGGAGTACCCGGAGGAAACCCCCGAGGCACGGGGAGAACATGCAAACTCCACACACACAAGGTGGAGGCGGGAATCGAACCCCAACCCTGGAGGTGTGAGGCGAACGTGCTAACCACTAAGCCACCGTGCACCCTGCTTCAACTAATCTTCAATAAAATCTTTTAATTATGTTGTGCTTGAAGCTGATTAGAATAAATCTGGGTAGGTCAATGTGTTCATTCTGACCGCTACCTGACCCTGCATTTCATCAGGGATGCTGGACTCCAGTTCCACTGATTTCCCAGTTCAACCATAACATTCTAATCTGTCATTAACCTATGACAAATCAGAAACTTTAGGTGTGAGCAGGGATAACAACAAACTGACCAGGATTGCAGCCTTCCTTTGTGTGTGTGTGTGTGTGTGTGTGTGTGTGTGTGAGAGAGAGAGAGTGAGAGAGAGAGAGAGAGAGAGAGAGAGAGAGAAGTGGATCTGCACTGCCCTTCTGAGTTATTGACATCAACACTGGAAGACTTTAACGTGTATCTTTACTCCCTCATCCTCACTCAACATCACACATCATCCTGCTAAAAGCCTCAGGCAGTGTGTGCACTACACATAACGTGCATTAAACTGTCTGTCTGAAGATGTTTGATATATCAGCTAGACTATTATGCATGAGTGTGTGTGTGTGTGTGTGTGTGTTTGTGTGTCTGGGTGAGTTTTTGTTATTTAGACATAGGTGCTGTTATCCTAATTATGTTAATTATCAAAGTATATAAAAATGTTTGGGGGGGCCACGGTGGCTTAGTGGTTAGCACGTTCGCCTCACACCTCCAGGGTCGGGGTTCGATTCCCGCCTCCACCTTGTGTGTGTGGAGTTTGCATGTTCTCCCCGTGCCTCGGGGGTTTCCTCCGGGTACTCCGGTTTCCTCCCCCGGTCCAAAGACATGCATGGTAGGTTGATTGGCATCTCTGGAAAATTGTCCCTAGTGTGTGATTGCGTGAGCGAATGAGTGTGTGTGTGTGTGTGCCCTGTGATGGGTTGGCACTCCATCCAGTGTGTATCCTGCCTTGATGCCCAATGACGCCTGAGATAGGCACAGGCTACCCATGACCCGAAGTATTTCGGATAAGCGGTAGAAGATGAATGAATGAATGAATGAATGAATGAATGAATGAATAAAAATGTTTGACTCACTTTAGGTTTCCATCGACTTGCCACATCTGTTACTGCACCAGCATTTGATCATCTTCGTTATTTATTCCCATCTCAAGCTATTAAAATACTGCAGATCTTTGACCCTTTTGACTGGATAAAGTGCATTTATAATTTTCTTGTGTCATTCGGCCTAGTTCTTTTGTTTACTGTGCTGTAGTTTGTTTCTGTCAGCTACTATTGTTCTGAGTGTTTCTGTGATTGGTTTTCATCTCATGTATGTTTTGCTATTAAACTCACTGTATGCTTGTGTCTGAATTTACTATTGTAGTTATATTAATTATAATTTGTATTATAAAGGTGCCTGGTGCTATAGTGTCAGGATCTAGCATAACCTCTGTTATATAAGTATTATTTTTATTCTATAATATACAAATACAATTTTTGATCAGTTTATAGCATCACGTTGTGGAAGTTAGTTCCTGGTGGTTTCACTTCACAGTATCATAGCAGCTGTAATAGCAGAGTCTTCCTCGCCAGCCTTCTTTTGTTTCCTCTCTTTCCTGAAGAGTTGTAAAGGTTACAAACGAGTAAGCACTAAGGAAAGGTGTTTTAGTTTGCAAAAAAAACATAAACAGTGTAAGTCGGCCACGACTCAGTGCCCACGGTGTCGCTAATTACTCATAATATCTTAATTATGTTGCTATTGACTCAATCTCAAAACAGAACTCGTGGATGTAAGCTAATGCAAATACCTGCTTTAGTAGTAACCGATTGCAACCTATAATTTATGTCCTCAGTGTACGTGCGTGACAATGTAAATTTATGAAAGATTACATAAACTGTTTGTTTGGCTGCTGCTCACAATCATAATCAAGGACATCTCAGGCTTTTAGAAGACCTGGATGGATGATATTAGTCTTCATAAAATGATCCCACTTATTGGAATTAAAAACAAATGTTGATCGCACTGCTACTTAATAATAATAGTAATTCATTCATTCATTCATTCATTCATTCATTCATTCATTCATTCATTCCCAGTAGTCCCAGTATACACACTTTCCAGTCCATCGCAAGGCACCACACACATTCACACACTCAATCACACCTACAGGCAATTTCTGCTACTAATCCACCTAACAGAATGTTTTTTGGGAGCTGGAAACTGGAGAATGAGAGCAAAGCCACACAGACACAAGGAGAACATATGGACCTTGTAACCTGAGATCAGGAACAACCCGATGATCCTGGATCTCTAAGCACCAGAGGACTGAATCTGTGTAGACAGAAAAGCACAGTTTGTAGTATTTATCTGTATCAAGATTTCAAGCAATTAATGATTAAAAAGATGCAATACAATCCTAACGATACCGTGGAGTTAAAAACAAAGTTCAAAGCTCAAAGCCTAGGGGGGTTAGGGGATTATTTCTGATCCAAAACCATGCACACACACTCACATATTGGCCATATTTTCTTTCCTCTTAGTATTTGAATAGCGGCATTGATGGAAAAATGCCTGAAGGTAACGTCTCCTGCAGCACTCACTCTCACTCCATGTCCCCAAGAATGGAAAAGATTTTGATCCAATGGCCTGAGAGTAAAAAGGAGTGTGTTTCTAAATGTTTCTCAACATGTTTTCAGTGCACACACACATACACACACATACACACACACACACACACACACACACACACACACACACACACACACACACACACACGCGTGTTATGCCAATCCGCCTCCATCCACTCATAACCAGAACCCCCGGCTCCATCACAGTAATCGGCATCAGCTGTTGCCATGGCCACCAGTGAACGTTCCGGAGGTTGCCAGAGCAACTCATTGGGAGTCACACTGCGTCCGTCGTCACCTGGCAGATTTTAACAGGGTAAAAAAAGCAGAAAAAGAAAAAAAAAAGGCTCAAAAATATGGAAAATGAATTAATATTAAGGGCTCAAGATAGAAGGTTCAGGGCTATGAAAAGAACAGTGTGTCACTTACTACAGGAATGAATACACTCTCCAAAAAAAACAAAACACAACACACAGTTAATGATATATATTTATACTATTAATTAAGCAAGCAGATAAATGTGGACACCTCAGATCACACTTGTTAGCTCCATGTATTTTTCCAGACTTTCATCCTTTCTCCCTTTTAATTCACCTTCTCTTCAAATTCATTCATTTTCTCATTCACATTTATCCTGTTTCTTTTTTCTTTTCATTTTTTTGCCCTCATCTACAGCTTTGTGTCTGATAGAAATGGACAAGCTAAAGAGAAAAAGAACATATAAAATATCTGCTTGCATACACATTCATGCAGTTCTTATTTCACTCACATCTCCAGGGAAGACAGTTAGTGTCCTACAGGTCGTCTCGTCTCTTGTTTTGACTGCACAATTTCTCTTTCTTTCCTTTTTTTTTTTCTCTACGCAAAAAAGCTCATTCAGAGGCAGAGAGAAAAAACGGAAAGAAAGAAAGATAGAAAGAAAGAAAACGTGCACTCTAAACAAGAGTCTGTGACTAGTGGACCCGTGGACGGAAAGAAGGTTCGTGTCTAAAAAACACAAGAACATCAGAAGTGTGATCAAAATGCCACCAGGCTATCGAGCGAGAGAGAAAGATTGAAGACAGATGCTGCCATTTTGTGTGAGTGCCTCATCAAACGAGCTGCCGCTCAACGCGCCACAAGGAAGTGTGAGACGAGCAAGCGTTTCCATGGCAATCGCATCGACTTTTTTTTTTATTCCACGCTTTCGTCTTTGGAGCCACCAGAGTTCCCTCTGTACGGCATCACACATAATGTATATACGTTCAGAAAAAATCAAAACATGCAGATAATAAGAATGTCTACATCAGACATGCACAGCAGGACTTAAGAGTGTAAAGTAAAGGAGTCTGGATGTGAACAGTTTTGTATTCTTTACCTCTTTACCTATATTCTAGGTTAGGTTTCAAAAACAATTCACCAGAAAACAGCTACAACTAGGGGAAAACATGTGATGTTCTCACACTTGACGTTGTAGACACGCTTTATGCATTTCCTCAGGTAAACCTATCATATGTAAGGAATAAAGCATGACTAGCTGTTATAGGAAAATAACCGACAACATGGTGATGTATCTAAACCATAATTCCTTCACCAGTTTGACATTAATTTCTGAACAAAATTCCAATAATTGAAATGAATGGGGGGGGGGGGGGGGGGTGTTCCACGGTGGCTTAGTTGTTCTTGCATACACATTCGTGCACCTCCAGGGTTGGGGGTTCGATTCCCGCCTCCGCCTTGTGTGTGTGGAGTTTGCATGTTCTCCCCGTGCCTCGGGGGTTTCCTCCGGGTACTCCGGTTTCCTCCCCCGGTCCAAAGACATGCATGGTAGGTTGATTGGCATCTCTGGAAAATTGTCCATAGTGTGTGATTGCGTGAGTGAATGAGAGTGTGTGTGTGCCCTGCGATGGGTTGGCACTCCGTCCAGGGTGTATCCTGCCTTGATGCCCGATGACGCCTGAGATAGGCACAGGCTCCCCGTGACCCGAGGTAGTTCGGAAAAGCGGTAGAAAACGAATGAATGAATGAATGATTGAATGAATGAATGAATGAATGGCTTTTAATTTCAATGACTGTTAGAGAGAGCTGATTTTGGCGTCTCCTTACACATAGAGCGAGATCATTACGTAGAGCTACGTATAAAGCTGTAATTTGCCTTGGAGCTGGAGCGACTGTCATCACTGTTGTTCACCAAAATATATCAACACCTTTTGTCCAATCAGAACGAAGATAGATTTGATAGCGGTGTGCTATAAAGTTGTCTTATTGCTGACTGTAGTGAATAATCAGTGGACGTCTGATTTATCAACCCTAATGAATAATCTTTTTGACATTAACTAATGATTTACGAATGCCACAGAATTGTTTAAAACATAATTGAATTCTAACACGGTGACACAACTTTATTATATACCGAATATCTCCCTCTCGGACTTTCTTTCTCTCTCAGACAAATGAATAAAGATGTCAGAAGGATGGCGCTGTCTGCCCTGAGTCTCACCTGACCTCTTTCTCATTGGGTCCTGAGACAGGACAGGACCAGAGTTCCTGCCTGTCTAGCTTTGCTCCTCCCTCCCTTTCTCCTGGCCTATATTTCATATTTAATCTGGTCAAAGAGAAAGGATTTCTTGTCTTACTCCCCCAGTAATTCTGTCAAGACAGATGGTGCCTATGTGACCCAGATTGGTAGCGTAGACTCCAGACAAGTGACCACAGTGAAAGGGGAAAATCCTGCACAAGTCCAAATCCCACTGGGCAGGTTTAACTGAGGCAATGAATCTATAAGACAAATAACACACACGCTGCCAAGCAAGAAAGACAAAGCTAAATAAACAGTAGGACGAAGACAGAAGTCTGGACATCTGAGCGGTATGCATGATTCTGATTTAAACTGTATAGATCTAAACAGTTGTTTGGAAATGAACTGTATATTGAGGTAAGCTCTGTGTTTCCCTTTCAGCATCTTTCGGCATGTCTGAGAGATTTTTTTTTAGCTCCTGGCAACAGGAGTGCAACCTCCATTACTGCACCTACGAGATATGGACAGATACATGATGAATGTAATTGACTTTCCTAATCATCCTTAGTAAAGATTGAGATTTGTGTGACTGTGCATGTGTGTGTGTGGTAATGGAAGATCACAGATAATGGATGGTCAGGGTAATAAACTCTAGCCCTTGTCATACGAGACAGAACCAATCACTCTCCTAATCATTCTTCTGTGTATTTGTAATAAACTGAACCATTCCTGAGAGATCTTTTGCCAGGCCACTCGATCCACTTCATCTTCACCGTGCACATTAAATGTTGTATTAGGATGTAGGGGCAAATTGCCTTATAGACCTAATGAATTACACAAATAAGATCATAAAATACACAAATTTAATATGTAATCAACTGTAATCAACATTCTTCTTGTGGCCAAAAGCTGCTGGAGAGATGTCTGCTTTCTGGAGGAGCTGCATTCTTCAGTGGTGAGTGTTTCATTAATAATAATATAAAAAAGGGTGGTTTTGCCTTGACCAAAGCTCAAATTTGTCACATTCATGTTGTAGGCAATGCGGCTTATTTCCTGCTCCACATAAATGTCAAGCAAAACTGAACTGTTTATATTATCGAAGTATCCGTAAATTTTAAAGAAGTAATTTCTTCCGTGGGGGCACGGTGGCTTAGTGGTTAGCATGTTCGCCTCACACCTCCAGGGTTGGGGGTTCGATTCCCGCCTCCGCCTTGTGTGTGTGGAGTTTGCATGTTCTCCCCGTGCCTCGGGGGTTTCCTCCGGGTATTCCGGTTTCCTCCCCCGGTCCAAAGACATGCATGGTAGGTTGATTGGCATCTCTGGAAAATTGTCCGTAGTGTGTGATTGCGTGAGTGAATGAGAGTGTGTGTGTGCCCTGCGATGGGTTGGCACTCCGTCCAGGGTGTATCCTGCCTTGATGACCAATGACGCCTGAGATAGGCACAGGCTCCCCGTGACCCGAGGTAGTTCGGGTAAGCGGTAGAAAATGAATGAATGAATGAATAATTTCTTCCGTCATATGGACTTATGAAGCTACACTCTAAAAAACGATTCGTTGGCTGAACAACGATTACTTTTAAAAATAAATAAACTAAACACAAATAACAAAGTAATTTTAACTTTCCAACCTCTACTTAGCATATATAGTGTCTGTAACATAAATATATAAGTTACAAGGTGAACCTAAGTGTATGCATAAATATAATGAAAAAATATAAGTCATGTCAACTAGTATTAAAATTGCATCAAAACTAAGTAATTATGACATAATATTTTAAGTTTGACTGTGAGCCACGTGATATGCAAATCTGGAGAAAAAAAAACGGAGCCATTTTGTGACGCACATGTGAAGACGGTGGAAAGAGGTAAGCTTAACTTTCTATAAACTAAGCAAAATATTCAATTTTGAGGTTTTGACATTAATAAACACTTGTTTGTAGTGTTAGATGAAGATATTTTCTGAAACGCAACGAGACGAAGACGCTGAAAAGAGGTAAGATTTGTCGTTTTAACGTACATTTGTTTATTTGTGTTAATGCGTTTGTTGTCAAGAAAGAAACTTTTTAATATTGAATTTCTGAATTGCTACGAATTTAGCTTCAACAATTAGAAACGTGTTACTTGAATACTTATGAAAGTCCAGTTTGTACAAGTAAGTTATTGTATGAAATGAGGAACGAGTGTGCACGCGATTGTCCGCCTAAAAGCAGTGTGCCTCCATCGAATGAATGTTCTAGTGGTTAATTTGTTTATTTCAGAGGTATATGACCATGCAGCGCGTTGGCACGTTTGCATTAAGATAAGGGCGAATTCTGACTAATCTGTTCCTGCCCTGCTCCGTGTAATGCTTTGCAGTTCTTTGTTCAATTCCCACCATCAAAATGAACCAAATGAAAAGTTGGCTTGAAACTAAATTTTTTTCATTTTTTAGAATAATTCACAAACAGATAATTGCCAATCAGGTTAATTTTCAATTCTGCAAGCTTGGTTTGTTGCGTCCGAATCTTGATTTTTGAACAAAATGAAATTAAAAATGACATTATTCTGATTTTCCATTTATATAATTAGCGCTCACGGGTGGATCATACCACCAGTACTATTTTCTCATAATAACGAAAAGGTTTCTCGTAATAATGACTTTGTTTCTCGTAACATATTGAGAAACTTCTACGCATGCGTAAATGCGGAACAGAAGGGCGTGACACGCTAGCGACATCCGCTGGTCTCAGCATAGCACATTATGCAAAAACGGAATCTATTAATATCTTTAAATAACAGTATTGATAAATTACCAGTATATGAGTATTTTGCCAAAAAAAAGTGATGCGTCATTTTAGTATATACAATCTTTTACTGAAAAGGTCTATGCTAGTAAGACACTGCAATGTCTTGCCTACTCATACTAAATATAAAACTGTTTTTTTCTCCTTCTAGCTCAGAGCAAGAAAGTGTTGCAAGGGGGCAGCATCAAGGAAGTGATCTGTTGGAAGTGAACTTTCATTTGTTAATTTGACACATTTGTTGTACATTCATGATGTGTGGTTTTAGGCTTCACCATTGTATTGCAGCCTGTTTCAAAAAATAAAGTGAAATGCTTTATTTTGTGTGATTTGCATGTGTAATTTATTTTAGTGAAGTGACATGGTGACCCATACTAGGAATTTGTGCTCTGCGTTTAACCCATTCAAGCAGCAGTGCAGTATGCAGACCAATAGCTGATGATCTAAAATAACTTCAAATTTTACATTGGTTCAACTCAATTAATTATCTTTTTTTAACATAAATGAGCTTAAATTTTAAGTTAACTTAACTTGCAATTACTTAGCAGATTCTACCATGGTACATATATTTTTAAGTAAACAATGTTGAGTGTACCCAAAAATTTAAGTACATATAACAACAGTTTTCTTGTTAATTTTAAGTAATTTTTTTCCAAGTTGGGTTTACTTAAAAAGTGTGATGCAAAAATGGTGCATACATATTTTAAGTAAATCCAACACATAATTTTTTAGAGTGTAGTTTATGTGGCTAATTTGCTTGCTAGTCATGAAGGCTAACTTACTCGTCAGCTTAATTAGCTGTTGTTCTTAGTAGCACCTAGTTGATTTCAACTCCAGAATAATACAATATTGTCGCTGCCAACTTTTGGCTTTAACTGTCATCAAATTCTAGGCCTCATTCGGTAATTTATTAAAATACCCGAGGAAGAATCTCAGACAAGTTACAAGTCATCATGGTGCTAAACAAAATGAGAATAGAGCTAGCAAGCTATTCCTTGTTAGTTTATTTCCAGGTCTTGTGGCAGCGACAGTACTTTATCCACAACTAAGACTGTGTTTTACTGAGTAACAAGACATAGCCATCCAGCTAAACAACCAGTTATACATCTAGTTATATAATCAGCTGCATGCTACAAACACAAATTACAGACTCAGTTAAGAGACGCAATTCAAGTTCTTTTGAAACTTTCATGGTCAGCTAAACAGATGTGTGGGATTGGATTACCTACGACAATAATACGACCCTGCCTTCGAATAGGACTTGAATAATGGAGGACAGATGGAAGCTTTACTTTTGAAAGTGATGACTTTCACTTACTTTGTCAATTTATTGACTTCCTGGCAGCAGAGTTGCAAAGTAACATGATTAACATTGACAGAATCACTGGCTTAAAGTGCTGAATATAATAGAAAAGTAAAACACATGAAGAGAGAAAGTCTTATGGGTTATTCTTTTACAATATTATTCTAGCTAGTAATCTTTAGCTAACTAGTTAAAAAGCTAATATTATACAGAAGGTCAGAGGTGGTCCTGGGTTTCTCTTCAGGTCCCAAATTTCTGAATGAGTGAGTGAGTGAGTGAGTGAGTGAGTGAGTGAGTGAGTGAGTGAGTGAAGTCGTAATGTTGTAATTACTGCCCTGATTCATTTTTGTGATGTGATAATACATATTTTTCAGCTGGGCCACTTAAGGACTTACGATGGTGGACTAAATCTCCCATGAGGATCAGAAGGCAGTTTTATTTATTTGTTCTCCTTCTAAATTGGGAAAAAAGGTACGAGTAGAAATAAAGGTGAACATAATGTGTTTACCTTTAAAATAAAATCAGCAGTGTTTATAAGTTCATAGGCTTTGCCACATATTAAGTAATATTTATTTACAATTTTCCACCATATTTTCCCTATATGCTTTATATGTTTTATTTTATTTTATTGTATCTTATTTGTGTCTTATTTTTATTTTTTATTTTTTACCTTAGCGTTGATTGGCTCTATTTTTATATCAAGAAAAAATGTAAAAAGCATTTCACTTCATGTCGTACGGTGTATGAGTCTATATATGACGAATATAATTTGAATTTGAAGTTCATTATTCAAAACTCCATACATTTTCATTTTTATTGAAATACTTTCTTATTTCGTCACTGTCAGACGGAATCCTCGTATCTCCAAAACCGTTATTTTGAAATTAAAAAAACGCCGTACCTTATCTGCAGTGCACAGGGTTTAGTCCGCGTTGCAGTGGATTGTCTTGTGCTAAATTCCTGTCCTCAGACAAGCACCAGAACTAGCGGGGGTCAAGATTTTTTTTTCTTTGAACCCAATGTTTTGAAGACATTTACCTCAGAAGACGTGTTTTTTCGTTGCGACTCTTCTTGAGGAGAAATATGCTGCGAAGCTCTCCCGCGGAGTGAGGAAGAGGTGGACAGTTGAAGTGTCCAATGGAGTTATGAGATTTGCGCTCAAGCTATTTTCAAGACTTTAGATTGGTTAATAACTTGTAAAAATAACAGACCCACGTGGGGACTGACCAATAGCATCGATATGTGAAAAAATATGAAACTGACCAAATTTGGACATACGAGGTTTCCGCCCGACAGCGACGATTTGTTTTAGTATTTGAAGATAAGCTGATGTTCCAGTGCCTTCCAGACGTTGGCCACCGGGACAGGAGTCATGTTCCTCTGTTCATTCTCTATAAACGTTTAGAGTGGAAGACGAGCAGTGGACAGGACGGTTAATGATATCGGCTGACAAGGTTGAGACTTTTACACTGAGTACTGTACAGTTTATTTAAAAATAACTGCATCTTTCATGTTGTTTTAGAATAAATAATTTTTGATTAAGTCTAATACAATTCTACAATCAAATGCAAAATATGAGTGCAAACAGTGTGTCTACGATGTACAGAATCAGTTTATACTAGTAATATAGTATTAATTCTTCTTCTTCTTCTTCTTCTTCTTCTTCTTCTTCTTCTTCTTCTTCTTATTATTATTATTATTATTATTATTATTATTATTAATATATTATTAATAGTAGTAGCTGTATTTAGTTTTCCATATTGTCAGGACTCATTCTCTGCCAGAACATTAGGGGGCGCTGTCCCAAATTGCCTGTTAATCATCGTATCAATTTATTTCCTCAACATTGAATATAGCTTCATGGCATCCTGGTCTTTTCTTTGTCTGTGTTGGTTTCTGTAACCTGTTTGTTGTGCCGTGTCGTGTTTTTAGCTGTCGTGATTTTTTTTTCCTTGTTTATGTTTTTTGTTAATAAATCGTGTTTTTGTTATTCCTGTATTTGGGTCAGGTTTTTTTTTTATCCTCGTCGTGGTGACTGCCATTTCTGACAGATATAGTCATAATGTTAGTGGAACTATACCCTGTATACAAGGTGAGCTGTAAAACACATTTAATGCTGCCCAAATCACCCAGTCGCTGCCTACTTAGGGCCTGGGATGAAGTGCTAAAGGTTAGTGAATATGGGCAGTGGTGAGTTTTTCATCACCACCCATTGTGGAGTTCTTTTCCTCTTGACATTGCACAGCTGTCATCCTCTTTCTTCAAGTGTTTGATTCGTATTTAATAATACTTTAAGGCATAAATAAAGGATCACATGACGTAATGTGAAAACTCTACTATTCTACTCTGTGTGTCTCTTGCGTGTCTTCATTCTTGTGTCCGTCAACACGCTTCCTTTGCGCACGGCCCATCTCTCTGCACTGTGCATTTTCCTGTATCCTCTATTAGCACATCTGCTGCTTCCTTCCTTTTCCCAGTTCCTATCTGTGGTTTTGGAAGTGTGTGTGTATGCGTGCATGGTGTGTGTTTAACACAGACGCAAGGACATGTAGGAGGCCCTAATCACAGGGGTGCATCTATCGCCTAATTACCATGATTTAGCACCATCACTGCCACACAGCGTCACTCTCGATGCCACAGGGGCAAACAGATTTATCTGCCCACGCTACATCCACAGGCCTCCCAGAGATCTGAAGGGAAACTATTTTTTCACAAATGTATCATAAAGAACAGCAAAGAAATGAAGCAAACTGAACAAATCAGCCTATGGCTTATTAGAACTTGTAATAATTATAACAGCTCTGAAAGAACCGAATGATAGAATGATAGAAATGAAAAGAAAGCAATTTCTTGAACGGTCAAGATCAAGAAATATAGGACAGATGAAAGCGTGTAGTCAGAGGCCCACAACATGACCTGTAATTGAGCAGGGAGGAAAACGACTCAGAGAGCATCTGCCCTCTAATTACAACAAAGAGAGGTGTGCACAGCCTAAAGCATCCAATATAGATAGAAAGAGGAGCAGGTGGTGTTTGAGTAACCTCCTTAAATCAGAATATTACAGAAGTATTGAATGAAAAAATCTGATTTCCATTAGAGTGAGAGAGATCTGCCACAGACATGTTGCTGCGAATCTTCTTCCAAGGACACATTTATAGAGAAACCTGAAAACACACAAAGCTAAAAAGATGCATCTGAATAAAGACCCAATAAGCCCGAAGGAAGAAAAGCTAATAACCTGTATCATTGTTTGTTCCTTTGTACCTTTAATATGTATCTTTCACCTGAAAACAGAGCTATAGTGTACCTTTTAAAATGATTGATGTTACCGATTTGGTCCTTAATTACCCTTTTAGAACTTTTAGAAAGACACCTTAAAGGCACGTTCTGAATAAACACAAAAAAATACCACACCGGTGACAAAGAACTGTACATTTTTTAGTACGTTGTTTCTGTACTATATAAGCTTTTCTGGCTATAACAAATGTTTCAGTAACATTATTTGAAGTTGACTGACACTGGGTCTTTATAACACATTTATAAGCACTGTATTAATCTTTTATTAACCAATGTTAAAAGTACAACAAAATATTTCACTTTACAGCAAAACTCAAGAGAAATAGAGAAGAGGATAATAATTAGTTTCATCCGTTTTTTTTTTTTTTCAGCTTTATGCCAAATTTTTTATTTATTTATTTATTTTTACTAACAGGAGCTTAAAATTCATAATGAGTCTATTGCATCCCTTTCATTTTAGTGACATATGGCCCTTTTTAAAATAAAATGTCTACATACTACATTTGCTACTGATGTTGACCATTTCAGCCTGAGAGCAAGACATTGCACATTTTAGCATTTTCCTGCTCTAACACCCACCGAGGAACTGTTAATTAGCTGATTCATTGGATCAGGTGTGCTGGGAGCAGGACAAACACTAATATGTGCAGAACAGCAGGTACACCAGGACTACATCTGAGCTCTTGAGGGATGATTATAGGCTTCTGAAATAAATGAAGTTGTATTGTAATGTGTTGGGCAGCACAATGGTTGTCATCTCACACCTCCAGGGTCTCTGGTAAAGTGTGTTAGTGTGTGTGTGTGTGTGTGTGTGTGTGTGTGTGTGTGTGTGTGTGTGTGTGTGTGTGCATAGTGCCCTACGATGGCCCAGGAATTCGTTCAGTGTATATTCCTGCCTCACTCCCAGCCCACATCCATCACAACCCTGACGGAATAAAAGGCTTAATGAATGATTGAAAGGATTCTACGTTATATTGATTACTGTATGAAAAATACAAATTTATATTCTGATCTTCTCAGTGAAGTAAATACGCCAAATATTCCACAAGATTTCATATCAATATATGACTGAGAGTATGCCATCCTTTACAGCCATCCTTTACATCGACTCCAGAATTTCGTAATGATCCTCCACTGTTATAAATTCCCCACCATTTGTTTTCACATTTCTGCTATCCAGGCAGGTTTTGTGTGCAAATTCCAAAGCTATATGTATACTAATGGACAGAAAACCCTCCGCCTCTGAGGTCACATGACCTTCGGGCTTTCCACTGTGCTCCGGATCATCAGTACGCTGCTCTGACAGACTTCCACCCTGATACCGACACCGCAAATCAAGTACACAGATATATGAATGGTTCAATTATGGTTACTGTTAGTGTCTGAAAGCAGTAATCACCCACTGAATCATGTGCTGAGGAGCAGTCAATAAACTGAAGGATTTTCTGTGTCGATTCACAACACGGCCGTGAAAAACAAGAAGCCGGGTGCCAGCTGAACAGAGTTCTTAGTGAGAATTAAAGGGCCTACTTGGCTCAGCCCGGCCTCTCCATTTGGGTAATTAGGACGTTGCTTTGACTGCCTGCAGCATTGACACCAGTCCAAAGAACGACCCCTCCACTCATCCTCTCGTCTTTGTTCCACCAAATAAACTGGGACATGTCAAATCATTTTAATGTTGCATAACATAATAAGCACACGTTAATTTCCAGTGATCCACAAAACATGTTTTATACGTTTCATAAAACACCCCAAATGGATTTGTAGACCTCTCTTCTATTAAAGAACAAAAAAGATCGTCTTTTCCTCACTGACAGAAAAGTCACACATTGAGGTCAGATGCTCTTCAAAATAAAGTCTTCAAAAGAAAAGAGACGACGCGGCGTTGACATTTTGACGTGTGGAGTCGTCTCCGATTGAGGTGTCTCAGCTCTGCTGTGTCTGAACGCCTACGTCTGATTAATAAGCCATTTAATAGGAAAGCACTTTGCACATCACTTCACCAGTTGCTCAGGGATTGGTACGTATGTGTGTGTGTGTGTGTGTGTGTGTGTGTGTGTGTGTGTGTGTGTGTGTGTGTACTGCATTATCATTCCTGAGCTACTACATCCATTTCTTCAGGGATTCAGCAGTCTTTGGAGGGAGACTAATTTTACACACACACGTGTGCACACGCATACACACACACACTGGTTTTTATGTCATTGCAAAAAAAGAAGGATGACATGTTTTTCTATCATGATGGGGACTAAGGATAGGTGTATCTGACAATGTTTGGCTAATCCCCAACAAATTAGTTGTAGTTTTAGTTGTAGAATGTCATTTTTTTTATGTTCTCAAAAGGATAGTAAGACAACTCTGTGTGTGTGTGTGTGTGTGTGTGTGTGTGTGTGTGGCATGTCAGTCCCTAACAGGCTTCGGTGTGCTTGTTAGCTGAAGATCTTCGGTGCTATTTGAAGAGGTTTAATGATGATATGAAGCACTCTTTGAAAAGCAGTGTGGGCTGAGTTTCTGTAACCTGATTTCAATCCAAAAAAAAAAAACAAAAAAAACTGGAAGCCTTTTGTGTTTCGCTAATTAGGGAGTAAAAGAAAAAATAATTAGACACATTTGCAACACTTCGAAAAATCTAAGCTGAAAGAGAATTAACACGGAGACAAGCGGAAATAAAACCAAATGCTCAGATCCGATATTAAGGAGGAAGATCAGTAATGTAAACATATACATCTGAGAAATAGCTGATGGATGGGGGGATGGGGGATGGGGAATGGGGGATGGGGTTGGTGAGTTAAAACGTGGGGGTTGTACAGTTTCCTCATGAGTAAAGTGGGAATCTTGAATTTTCCCAGGAATGACAAACCGTGCTTCATGAGCCTCGAACAGAACGAACGCTACCCCATGATGAAAAGAAAGAGACAAAATGGTGGACAGAGACGAATCAGCCGTGGAAGGAGAGACGAGGTGTGAAGACGCACACCAGGGTTCAGTGGAAGAGAGAAAAAGGGGCGAAATAGATGGAGATGATACGAATGAGAGAGGGAAAATGAGCTGAGGAGGAAAGCAAAATGGAGGGGGTAAGAAAAAAAGCAAGAGACTGCATGATGGGGGTTTCCATGGTGATACATTTTCTCCTCTCCCACGCGCATAGAGACCGTGGTTCGAACATTTTAGACACGTATCAGCATCCGCCATTTTCCTTCCGCCTTTTTCTTCCCTCGACTTTTCACGTGCGGCGAGAATAATTGTGTTTAAAAGAAAAAAAAAACAAAAAAAACGCTGATTAAATGCCCACGTGAAGACCTCAACATTCCAGACATTTCTTGTCTGCCCCTCTTTTGTCTCACATATCCATGCATGTCCCCTGACAATTCATGTGATGCACATCCAAACATACTGTACAAACTCACGTGTCTATATTACGTGTGTGCAAAAGCATGAACTGTTGAAATGTTAAATTCACCAAACAAACCACAAACTCGTTTCAGCTTTCAAATGGAGACAGACTGGTCCCTCGCTCCTCTGGGGTCCACTCTGCCCAAACAGGCGAACGTGTGGTGCATCCTAAAGAGCCTCCACACACACACACACACACACACACACACACACACACTGCAGACATACACACATAGCAAAGAGGAGTGGTCCTCCACAGACAGGGGCTTCAGCATCCATCATGCAGGATTGCTGTGCTTACAATGCATCTGGGTGTTTAATAGAATCTGCCATAACAAATATAACATGTCTATTGACATGCAGGTTCATAACGTGTTTGTGGACGTGCTGGTGGACGTGTTTTATGAGGAAACGTGACATGCATGGAAAAACAAGAACCAAAATCTTCGCGTGGAACAAAAAATGGGTGGCGGCTGGCATGGGGCAGTGTTTCTAAATCAGCACTGCCACCTGGTGCAAGCTTGGAGGACTAACAGACATGTCCTAGATCCTGGTTTTTATGGTTAGGAATCGGAAAATATGACGTTGTGTATTTTTGAAGTAGAAAAATGTGTAAACCAGCTTGTTAGTGCAGTTATAAGGGCAGGGAAGAATGACCAGACTGGACCGAGCTGACAGGAAGGCTACAGTAACTAAAATAAATACTTTTTACAACCCTGGTGAGAAAGAAAGCATCTCAGATGACAGCCAAAGTCCATGACAGGATAGATTGAGGATATCGTTTATATTTTTGGAAGGATTTAGCCATGCGCAGCCATATCAGAGGCCTGTTCCAGCCAAACTTAAAGTTCCTGTTAATGTTCCTCCACAGAAAAGTCTTCAGACTTCAGGATGGTAAATACTTAATACTCCTGTAAATACTCCTGCACCTTCTTGATCTCAGCCCCCTGTAACCTCACTGTTCTACTTCCCTACCTCTCGTTCAAACACGTGTATTCTGTCTTACTGCGACTGATGTTCATTCCTCTTCTTTCCAGAGCAGACCTCCACCTTTCCAGGTGTTCCTCCACCTGCTCTCTACTCTCACTACAGATCACAATGTCATCTACAAACATCATTGTCCAGAGATTTCTGTCTGACTTCATCTGTCAACCTGTTCATCAGGATTTTTATCCTGAGAAGCTGCATCACTGTCTGGTTTGGGAACTGCACCATCCTGGATCACAAGCCCCTGCAGTGGATAGTGAGGACAGCTGAGAAGATCATTGGAGTCTCTCTTCCCTCTATCACAGACATTTACACCACACGCTGCATCTGCAAGGCCAACAGCATTGTGGATGACCACACACACCCCTCACACACACTCTTCACCCCACACACCCCTCACACACACTCTTCACCCCACACACCCCTCACACACACTCTTCACCCCACACACCCCTCACACACACTCTTCACCCCACACACCCCTCACACACACTCTTCACCCCACACACCCCTCACACACACTCTTCACCCCACACACCCCTCACACACACTCTTCACCCCACACACACTCTTCACCCCACACACCCCTCACACACACTCTTCACCCCACACACCCCTCACACACACTCTTCACCCCACACACCCCTCACACACACTCTTCACTCCACACACCCCTCACAAACACTCTTTACCCCACACACCCCTCACACACACTCTTCACCCCACACACCCCTCACACACACTCTTCACCCCACAGACCCGTCACACACACTCATCACCCCACACACCCCTAACACACACTCTTCACCCCACACACTCCTCACACGCACTTTTCACCCCACACATACTCCTCACCTACACTTTTACCCCACACACCCCTCACACACACTCTTCACTCCACACACACCTCTCACACACTCTTCACCCCACACACCCCTCACACACACTCTTTACCCCACACACCCCTCACACACACTCTGCACCCCACACACACTCTTCACCCCGCATACCCCTCACACACACTCTTTACCCCACACACCCCTCACACACACTCTTCACCCCACACACCCCTCACACACACTCTTCACCCCACACACCCCTCACACACACTCTTCACCCCACACACCCCTCACACACACTCTTCACCCCTCACACCCGTCACACACACTCTTCACCCCACACACCCGTCACACACACTCTTCACCCCACAGACCCGTCACACACACTCTTCACCCCACAGACCCGTCACACACACTCTTCACCCCACACACCCTTCACACACACTCTTCACCCCACACCCCTTCACACACACTCTTCACCCCACACACCTGTCACACACACTCTTCACCCCATACACCCCTCACACATACTTTTCACCACACACCCCTCACACACACACACACACACACTCTTCACATTCCCGCCATCTGGAAAAAGGTACCGAAGCATTCTGGCCCTCATGACCAGACTGTGTAACAGTTTCTTTCCACAAGCCATCAGACTCCTTAATAACTGAACTGAACTGAGCACAACACACACACACACACACACACACACACACACACACCAACTATATGTACTGCACAGACCTACACCAAATACACTCTTCCAATATACATCCATGTACACAGCACCACCGTATAAAACTGTCTACATGCTGTTTTGCACATGGTTTTTGATCTTTATGAGCACTTTATGTATCTAGGACTAACTTAATAAGTCATTAGCTCTGTCTTTGTTCTATGTAGCACCAGGGTCCTGGAGAAACGTTGTCTCATTTCACTGTGTACTGCAACAACTATATATGATTGAAATGACAATAAAAGCTTCCTGACTTAATTTGATTTAAAAATTAGTGATAACAGGAACTAACTTTAGTAAGTAACTACAAATGGATAAAAAGTATAAAACATCATTGTTTAATACATAAGGATACATACTTAAGGATTGTGTGTCTATTCCTGATTCAAATTATTTAAAGGGAAAAAAGAGCAACGTCATGGCACAGGAACTGACAAAAGTACCACAATACCATTATCACTTGGTTCGGCTGAGAAACCGGCAGTAGCGAGCCTTCAGGACAGCTCTAGTTGCTGAACATAATGACTTTTTGTTTCTCCCTCATCTTCTGAACAAGTACTGCACTCTACTCAGGTCCCAGGCTGACGAGACAGAGCCATGAAACTCAGCAGTCGCTGAATGACGAAAGTCTAATCAACATAAATTACAGCAGCCCTATTGCTTTCCTCTCAGTCAGAGCCCTAGGGCTTCTAGAGCTTTCCATTAGACACATGATTCATCATCACACGTACACACGTCTCGTCCTGCATGCCGATCACTCACACGCTGACTAGTGCACACGAGAAAACTACACCTATTAAATCACTGGTTGGTTATTATTCTCACAAAACAGGTGTTTGAGAAAGATACACAAGTTCACTACTAGGACAAATTGGACCAGGACCAGGATAGAGCAATGTAGTTTATTGAGAGTAACACTAAACTGTAAATTGGACTGGTTGGAAGAGAAATGTTGGCTGTGCGCCTTAACATTAACTCTTGACTGGTGTAATCCATCTTCAGACTCTGAGACGAACAAACAGGAGTAGAGGCACTAGGATGCTGGTGAGAAAAACGGCCTTAGAATTTCAACGCTGTATAGCAGAGAGAGAGAGAGAGAGAGAGAGAGAGAGAGAGAGAGAGAGAGAGAGAGAGAGAGAGAGATGTTGGATATAGATCGTCAGATAAATGTTATTGCACCCTGCTAGGATAAGTTGGCTGTCAATCATAGAATGACACAATAGTGACAGTGATACTGACAGTTTCACTTTGCTTCACAGGAAATATATTCATTTCTTCCATTTATTAAAAAATAAATAAATAAATAAATAAATAAATAAATAAAAATTGCATTTTCAGTCCATGCCTTGTGTATCTAGATCACTGAATTTTGATTTCTAACAGTCGCGTAAAAAAGAGTGAAGATATTTGATGAATTTGATTAAAGTTTGCTGTCTAATCCCTGTGAGATTTCTCCTATATATACACACAGGTTACACCTTCTAGCTTAATTAATGAATTGAATCATTACAATTAATTTTACATGCTGGTTTGGTTAATCATTTATAATGACCGTTTAATTGAAATAATATTTAATAACATTATTAGTTACATGTTATATGAATATGTGTTAATTAAATGAATATTTAATTTATTTTTCTTAACTTTCATCTTTGCATAACAGTGGATTACTAAGGTTTATCTTTTTTTTCTCTCAAATTGCTCAGTTTATTTAGGAAGTTTAGAGTCTTTGGTATTCCATGAGCTTAGGATATTTGTAAGCCAATTTTAATTTGTTGAATGTTTGCAGACATTCTAAATTATTATTATTATTTAAATAAATTAAATTATTATTATTTAATAATTCTTTTCATTATTTAAAATGATGAATAATAATTGTTCAAAATTATTTACTGACTCATTCTTGTTTTTAAACCAAAATATTAGACCTAGAATATAAAATAGAACATTTATTATTAAATTAAATGATTAAATAGAAATAGAAATAAATCTTGATTATAAACGGAACAGTTACATCTTATTACCACTAGAGGGAGCTTCAGGCTGTAACTACACACTACAGGTCAGGAGCATGACTGAGCTCTGATGACATTTTAACACTAACTAAGCCACAAAAACCCACAGAAAACTAACTAAAGACTCTGGATGGTCATAATAACTAGACTGAAGACCGACGCACTGTCATCATTAATGTCATCATTTCACATAGTTTAGCCCAGAAGAGATTTACAGTGATTTACTTTAGTTTGCAGTGGATTAACAAGCTTTAAGAAAGCATCAGAAATGTTTAACCCAGGAGGACTTAAAATTCTATCAGAACCAAAGAAGGACTCATAAGTGTACTGATGTGTCTCCACCGATGAAATATCAAACAGTCTGGGTTATGACCTAATAGTACTGATTAAATACGATTTCTTTTTCCTACTTCATTCATTCATTCATCTTCTACCGCTTATCCGAACTACCTCGGGTCACGGGGAGCCTGTGCCTATCTCAGGCGTCATCGGGCATCAAGGCAGGATACCCCCTGGACGGAGTGCCAACCCATCACAGGGCACACACACACACTCTCATTCACTCACGCAATCACACACTACGGACAATTTTCCAGAGATGCCACTCAACCTACCATGCATGTCTTTGGACCGGGGGAGGAAACCGGAGTACCCGGAGGAAACCCCCGAGGCACGGGGAGAACATGCAAACTCCACACACACAAGGCGGAGGGGGGAATCGAACCCCCAACCCTGGAGGTGTGAGGCGAACGTGCTAACCACTAAGCCTCTGTGCCCCCAATTTTTTATTATTTTATTTAATTGAATTTTTTGTTTTATTTTTTATTTATTTATTTTTTGCATTTTATATCTAATCTAATCTAATCTTATCTATCTATCTATCTATCTATCTATCTATCTATCTATCTATCTATCTATCTATCTATCTATCTATCTATCTGTCTATCTATCTATCTATCTATCTATCTATCTATCTATCTATCTTTTTTGCAAACCTGGATGAGTGAAAAAAAATCCCCTTCCATGCCATGTTCACATTCACAGAAATAACATTACAACATTTTCATCACATTTTAATGTCAACTGCTGAGGATTGATTGGCTGAATGAATAACTGCATGAATGAGGTGTTCAGGCGTTCCTATTAAAATGGACGGTGAGTGAATAGTGCATGGATGGATTACGGAAAAGAAGAAGCGAATCTTTGACAGAAAATGCTAGCAAACGTATGTTATTTACAGAAAAAACACATCATACAGTCTGTCTGTTCTATTTTTGTCAAGAGGCGAGGGAAGAAAGTTTGCGTTCTACATGAAAGCCTTGCAAGAACATTTTAAGATTAAAATAAAAATCTATGAAATAAAAGTCAGCTACAGGAAGTGTGTTTTTTTTCCATTATACATTATTACTAGCTCCATACATCCATGCACTCTTTACTAATGGATCATTTCCTGTCAGTACTTTAATAAGAATTCCTATAAATGTCTGGGTCACGAGTTTCAGCATTATTGTTGCTGTAATCCTCAGTGTGAGCTGAGTTCATGGTGCTTTGATGAGAGAGAGAGAGAGACAGAAAGCTCGGTCCTACTTTCCTGACATGTTTTGTTAAGTATGCATGTTAATTACAATAGCTCATTTTCAGTTGAGTAACTGGAAGCAGAGATATATGCTGTGTTTTGGATGCCATAATCTGTAAATGCCAACAGCCCTGTAGCACCTTGTAAACTATCTATCTATCCATCCATCCATTCATCTATTTAACCATCCATCCATTCATCCATCCATCCATCCATCCATCCACCCATACAGCCATCCATCCATCCATTTATCCATCCATCCATCCATTCTACCAACCATCCATCCATCCATCCATCCATCCATCCATATATCCATTCATCCATCCATCCATCCATCCATCCATCCATCCATCCATCCATCCATCCATCCGTCCATCCATATATCCATGTATTCATCCATCCATTTATCCATCCATCCATCCGTCCATCCATACATCCATGTATCCATCCATCCATTTATCCATCCAACCATCCATCCATCTATATCCATTCTTCCATTTATCCATCCAACCATCCATACATCCATGTAACCATGTAACCATGTATCCATCCATCCATTCATCCATCCATCCATCCATGTATCCATCTATGTATCCAATCATATATCTATCCATGTATCCAACCATCCATCCATCCATCCATCCATTATAGGTCTCCGAGTGACTCTAATGACTCTAAGGCTATTAGAGTCACTCAGACCCTATTTAGATCTACTTTTAAAATTCATTGCTGGTAATCTGACCGTAAGTATCCAGCTGTAAGTACAAGTATGTACTCGGTAAAGTGCGTCTCATGGACGAGCTGTAATCCAATCACGCACATTACTTTTCAAAGCAGACAGAGAGACGTGACGGCTGAACATTTGTAGTGAATCCACCATGATAATCGGGGGGAAAAATAAGATTTCTTGAATGAAAGTTCTGTTACTTAAATAAAATAACAACTAAGGTGAAAGTAAAAGTTGTTTCTTTGAATAACAGTTGAACAGCGGGGATGTGCTAGCTCAGTGGTTAAGGTGTTGGGCTACTGATCAGAAGGTCATGTGTTCGAACCCCAGGTCCACCAAGCTGCCACTGCTGGGCCCCTGAGCAAGGCCCCTAACCCTCAGTTGCTCAGTTGTAAGTCACTCTGGATAAGGGTGTCTGCTAAATGCCGTAAATGTAGAAAAAAAGAAATGTAAATATATTTAAACAATTATGGGCTGCGATTTGAGGTTAATATTAAATACATACATATGAAACTATAAACCGATTAAGCACATCTTCCATTTTTCAAACAAAAGTGTTAAGAAAATAAAACAACAACAAAAAAAAAACATGTCAAAGTTATTAAAAGAGACAGCATTTTAGTCAGAGATTAAATCAGAGACATTTGGAAGATTGAATATTAAGTATAAATGACGGAAAAGTGTGCTTCACGTGTAGTCGAGTGCTTAGTCAGCTTATTATTATTTAATAAACATGACAAACCAAAATAGTGAATTAAGATGAAGATTAGGATTAAACAGCCTTCGCTCCGCACACGTGTTATGCTTTTAAGATTTTATTTCTTGTAGGTTAATTAAAAACACAAGGTCCATTCAATGCAGGATATATTTACATATAATGTGCTGGATCGTCTGCTAGTTGTCTTAAGCTTGTGGATAATACTGAATAATTGTATATGTATGTTTCATTTGACAGCAAAGAAAAAAGAAAAACCCACTGATTTCTTTCCAATTTCTTTCTATTTCATGTGCACAGGGACACTGTATTGTCCTCCCTGCTGTCTTAAAGAATAAAAAAATTCACATCTCTGTATATGTACAGCACACGTGGATGGAACGACAATATAAACCTACTTTACGTGAAATACTTCTTACGAGCCTGTTCAAATACTTCAAATGCTCTGCTTTGATTAGCTGCTTTGTACGTGCTGAAGCACAGACATCATTAAAGCAGCAGGGTTGCTTAACGTACCTTGATTATGTTTCAAAGTGCTAATTACAATCCATTGACACTTTGAGTGAGAGACACGAAGCTGAGATGACGCCAGAGTATCGCTAGCGGAGAGTACGAAGTTTTCTACAGTTTGCTTTTGTGCTTTTTTTTTCTTCTTCTTCTAGTGGAGTCAGTGAAGCTGTGCAGATGAAATGTGTTTGTCTATTATATTTTCAGTCTGTAGGGATTTTTATGAAGTTACATGGTAAAACCATTCAGAATAATCAAGCTGATATGTTATAAGAGTAAGGAGAGAAAGCGTTAAACTATTCATGGTAATCAGAGAAAATGGTGTTAACGTGGCATTCGGTTCAGTTCAAAATGATGTGATTTTTTTCTTCTAGGTCAAAATAATCTTATAATTGTATCTCTAGTAGAACACACGCGAATTAGTCAGAGATTAAATCAGAGACATTTGGAAGATTGAATATTAAGTATAAATGACGGAAAAGTGTGCTGCACCTGTAGCTGAGTGCTTAGTCAGCTTATTATTATTTAATAAACATATCATATCTATATGACTGATTATCAGTGTTGTATAACGTACTAGAAAGCAATACTTGAGTAAAAGTACAAGTATCGTACTAGAAAAAGACTTTGGTAGAAGCGAAAGTTACCTTTTAGAATATTACTCAAGTAAAAGTCTTAAAGTATCTGATATTTAATGTACTTAAGTATTTGAAGTAAAAGTAAATTTTTTTTTTTTTTTTTTTTTTTAAAGCAAGCGGTTAGAACTTTGTGAACTTTATCGTGGCTTTCTTATAGTAAAGCATAAAGCATATTCAGGGTTCCCATATCTTCTTAATCTCACTCATCAAAGTCTTTTCCAGGACTTTTCAGGCACAATTCTCTTAAGTTCAAAGAACAAACAGCATATTTTTAGAGCTGACATCAAAGAAAAAAACAGAAACAGAAATTTCACTTTTGTATGAACTTCAGGTAAAAATGAAAAATAAAGAATAACTTATTTATTTTTTTTACTTATTTAAAATAATAAAAAAAAAAAAGACCTGCTTGTAGGGAGAACATTTTGGTCATGTGATAGGAGCATTTGTAGGGCTTACTCCCCAGGTTACTCCCCAGGTCACCATCTCACACACACACAGGCCTACAGTATGTCCAGCAGCTACTAATACACCAGTCATTAGTTGAAACTGAAAAGGTGTCTGTTCATCTTCAAAAGAAGCTGGTTTAAGAATTCAGTATTCAGTCTTCCTCATCTTGGACTATTGTCGGGGTGGTTGTCTACGATAAAGGCAGGCACTTATTTCCAGTGATTTCAGAACAGCGTAACAGATATTGCGTCATCGGGTAGGCGTGGCCTATTTGATAATCTAACCCAAACCATAACCGTAGTTTTTGATTGTTTAGTTGTTTACCTGTATGACTGTTTTGTCCTTCATAGTATGCTGTTTTTTTTTTGAAAGAGGTCGTTTTTCCAAAACCTCCAGAAACACCCTCACTTTACGTCGTGGTAACGAAACCCCTGGAATTTAGTGAATTCCCCTCCAGTAGGTGCTTTCATGGCGGTTTCAGTTGTGCTTCCTCCTCCTTTGGCAACATTACGCTGAAATAGTGCGTGCGGAGCTGCGTAATGCAATCTAGGAGCAGTGATTCACCAAACCTCCCTTATTGCAGTCGCACACATTTCTTCTGATTTTATTTTGTAGTAACGAGTAACGAAGATGCTTAGTGGACATATAGCAGAGTAAAAGTATACATTTTATCTAGGAAATGTAGTGGAGTAAAAGTGAAAGTTGACATCAATTTAAATAGCGAAGTAAAGTACAGATACGTGACATTTCTACTTAAGTACAGTAACGAAGTATTTTTACTCCATTACATTAAAACACTGGTTATTATGTTAATGATAGCAGTTACATGACTAGGGTTATATTTACGGTATTTGGCAGACGCTCTTATTCACAATGACTTACGTTGATCTAATTACCACCAAGCCGTTGAGGATTAAATACCTTTCTCAAGAGCCCAACAGTGGCAGCTTGGCAGTGCTGAGATTTGAACTCACAACCTTCCAGCCAGTTAATCCAACAGCTTCATACAGTATACCTTCCCACCGCTGCACTCCCTCCACTGGCTTCCTGTAGCTGCACACATCGGATTTAAAACACCTACAAAGCCAAAAATGGACCTTAGGGGTCTTACAGTAGGTCGATTTGTCACTGTGAAACACTGTATGTAACCGAAGCCTAACCAGAACTCACTGAA
This sequence comes from Tachysurus vachellii, assembly GCF_030014155.1. Classification (NCBI taxonomy): domain Eukaryota; kingdom Metazoa; phylum Chordata; class Actinopteri; order Siluriformes; family Bagridae; genus Tachysurus; species Tachysurus vachellii. The sequence continues at coordinate 8,535,979 of NC_083462.1, read as the reverse complement.
ATCACTGACTCTTGACTGAAAAGATTCACTGACCCAAATATTAACTTCACCACTTCATATTTTACTCACAATTCTTGGAAGTTATGCAGTAAGAATCATTATTAAAGTAAAATAATAAGCCTAGGGATGGTAACACTAACTCACACCAACCCTTTGTTATCTCCCTGAAACTGCACTACCTCGAGCTGAGTTTTAGTCCTTACATACATGGCCTTCTATACAGAGGTGTTGCCCAAGACTTTTTTGACGTAGATTTAATTCAGTATATTCACTATTTTAAAAATACATTTAATAAAAATCAATAAGTGAAGCAGAGAGAATAGAGAGCCAGAGCTTTTTGAACGAACATTTATTTTAAAGAATTTTACAAAGTAAAAAAACACAAAACATATCTTCCTGTATATATTACTCTAAGAGTGCTAAGAATCGGGGGGGAGAGAAAGAGGAGAGAGAGAGAGAGAGAGAGAGAGAGAGAGAGAGAGAGAGAGAGAGAGAGAGAGGAGAGAATGCGAGGGAGAGAGAGGAGAGAGAGACAGTGAGAGACAAGAAGTGTGAGAGAAAGAGGAGAGAGAGAGTGCGAGAGAGCAAATGCGAGAGAGAGAGACAGAGTGAAAGAGAGAGCGAGTGTGAAAGATCAAGTGTGAGAATGAGAAAGCGAGAGCGATAGAGAGAGCGAGAGAGAGAGAGTGCGAGGGAGAGAGGAGAGAGAGTCAGTGAGAGAAAAGAAGTGTGAGAGAAAGAGGAGATAGAGAGTGCGAGAGAGAGCGAGTGTCTGTGAGAGAGAGCAAATGCGAGAGAGAGATCAAGTGTGAGAATGAGAGAGCGAGAGCGACAGAGAGAGAGAGAGAGAGAGAGAGAGAGAGAGAGAGAGAGAGAGAGAGAGGAGATTTACATCACTGACTAATCTTTAAAAAACAAACAAAAAAAGCTTAGAGTGAGAAAAAAGTGGAGGATGATTAAATATACCAATTATTTTTCCTTTCTGAAGAAACACAAGTGTGTTCATGTAAAATGCCTATAGAACCATATCTCAGTCAAACATGAACACAGATACACACTCTCATCTCATCTCATCTCATCTCATCTCATCTCATCTCACCTGGCTTGGTTCACACTCTCCATGCTCTCTTACACAACATGATCAATGCTTTCACAGGCTGAACTGCAACAGCTGCATACAAACAGCTCTCTCTCCCACAGCCCACACTCCACACTCCATTCCAGGCTAACCATGAAAACAAAAAGATGTTGCTGTGCAGGTCTTTAAACCCCTTATTACAATTCCCAACAAATATGTCACAAGTACACCAATCATTTACTTGGTCAGAGTGTATAATGTGTCTAACGTACAACAATACAATATGGGGCAGGTCTCCAATTCTGTTCCACGTAATCATTTTTTTATTCGATTTGAACTTCTGCTTGACTAATTAACTCAAAAAGGCAGCAGCTGTAAGCCGGCTGCAAATATCTCAGGCAATGTTCCCATCGATGATAATAAAGTATTTAATAGCAAATTAAGGTATGTACGTGCAGCTAATGCTAACTGTCAGTGAAAAACAGTTAGATTACACATCCTACCTGTCGCCAAGAGCAAATGGAAAAGATGATAACAATAAAATAAATAATAAAATAAATACATAATAAATAAATAACAACAAAAAAAAGATAGACAAATTATAAATAAATAAATAAATAAAGTTTAAAAAGAAGCCTAGTATGTTGGCAAGATAAAATACAGCCGCATTAACTACATGGTGTTGGGGGGCACGGTGGCTTAGTGGTTTGCACATTCGATTCCCGCCTCCGCCTTGTGTGTGTGGAGTTTGCATGTTCTCCCCATGCCTCGGGGGTTTCCTCTGGGTACTATGGTTTCCTCCCCCGGTCCAAAGACATGCATGGTAGGTTGATTGGCATCTCTGGAAAATTGTCTGTAGTGTGTGATTGCGTGAGTGAATGAGAGTGTGTGTGTGTGCCCTGTGATGGGTTGGCACTCCGTCCAGGGTGTATCCTGCCTTGATGCCCGATGACGCCTGAGATGAGATGCCCGATGACGCCTGAGGCACAGGCTCCCCGTGACCCGAGGTAGTTCGGATAAGCGGTAGAAGATGAATAAATGAAAATAAATAATAAATAAATATCAAAATGAAACAAATTCTAAATAAAAAATAAATAAATAAAATAAAATAAACATTTAAAAAGAAGCCTGGTATGTTGCCAATATAATTAATATTGCCATTAATTACATGGCTTCCACTGTCATTATTCATTAGTTAATAAAATAGCACATGATCCAGCACACCATATTAGTTTGCATTTCTTTTTCCACTACCTTGTTTTTTTCCACTAACAAAGGAATACAGCTTAAAACAGCTATTAGAAACTCAAATCTAGCTGTGAAATTGTAATGTGTGTGTGCAAGATGCAGTCTGATTTATCCATCACGTGCTATTTTGAGTTATGTCAGTCTTTTGTAAAAAAAAAAAAAAAAACTAATAAGAAGCTAAACAAGACAATTAATATATATTTTGACACGTCAGAATGCTCCTTCACACAGCGAATGTAAATAGTAAATCTAGATAGAGCTCAAGCTCAAATAGTTTGAACAGCAATGAAGAATTTTCCGTATGATATCTTCACCACACATGACACATGAATTCAGCTCATTACAGAAAAACAGGGACAAAATGCGAAAGGGATCTTTCTTACAACACAGGCTTCAAACCAAATGTTTTTTTTTTATTCTAGGAAATCTGTACAAAAATCTCAGTTAACAAGCAAGAAAAAAAAAACAACTTTATCACAGTTAACTTATAACAGCTTGATGACACTAGTCAAGAACATACCCTTTTTTCATGGTACCAAAAAAAAAAAAATTCCCCCTCTATCGGCTCAATGAGCCTTGGAATATCTTTTCAGTAACGATGAAGGATTGAAATGATGAAATTAGATATAAAACCTATGATATGAACACTGAACCCAGACCCTCTGCTGAGATCATTAGTGTTTTACAAATGGCTTGTTTCTTTAATAAGATTGGGAACAAACTGGTGATACTGCTGCGTTCTAATGGCTGAGCAGAGTCTCTCTGGAGAGGCGTGAAAGTGTGCACTGCATTTAAACACTTATTTTCACATCTCTTACTATAAGTCATACAACAACTATGTGCTACACAGCTACGAAACATGTTTCATGATGCTGTATATCATGATTTTCAGTACATCACTCTGACAGCATCTAACTTTAGCTGTAATGATACAAACTACACTAAATGAATGGTTGTGTTTCGTCTGTACACTTTTATTTATCCTGCGAAGACATTTTGGGGAAAAAATTTTTAATAGACCAAAAAAATCCACCTTGTTCATGTTATTACATCAGTCAGTAACAGTGACATGAGCTAAGGTGTGTAATCACCTGTAGGTTATTGACCCTACAGTCTGGGCTAGAAAAAAAATCATCCCCAGCTTCACGTCATCATACCACTCTCACTCACTCATTCATTTTCTACCGCTTATCCAAACTACCTCGGGTCACGGGGAGCCTGTGCCTATCTCAGGCGTCATCAGGCATCAAGGCAGGATACACCCTGGATGGAGTGCCAACCCATTGCAAGGCACACACACACTCTCATTCACTCACACAATCACACACTACGGACAATTTTCCAGAGATGCCAATCAACCTACCATGCATGTCTTTGGACCGGGGGAGGAAACCGGAGTACCCGGAGGAAACCCCTGAGGCACGGGGAGAACATGCAAACTCCACACACACAAGGCGGAGGCGGGAATCGAACCCCCGACCCTGGAGGTGTGAGGCGAACGTGCTAACCACTAAGCCACCGTGCCCCCGTCATCATACCATTCTGTGTATATTTCTTAGAAGCACTGGTGATGCTATTGCTCTGTGCTTCAAGGAAATCTAAAATATAGAAAATCTGCCTTAAGAAGTTTGTTAAATAATCTGATGTGGATGCCAAAAAAAAAAAAAAAACTTTATATTGATTTTGCTTTGTATTTCAAAAGTCCTACTAGCCCATGGTTCCACTTCATATTGTGTCACATTGGTGTTACGGAGCCCATATTTGTGCGCTATCTGAAACAAGCCAGACTTTCTTTTTAAATGGGATGGATTCTGTTATCCCGCTGTTTGTTCCCCAGCAGATACAAATTTTGCACAGAGAGTCCAAATAAAAGTCAAACAAAAATCTTAAAGAAATAAATAGACAAGCTGGCTCTCATAACGCAGTGCTTCTTTCAGACCAGCTCATCCTGTGTTGGCTCTAAATGAGCTTTTCAGTGGCTTGGCTGTGATAAAGCCCATTGTGAAGCAGAGTTATTGGCTGGCAATGTCCTGCCTTGATAGTAAATCAGCTGCTTCTTCCTCAGCTCCATTCATTAAAAGTCTATTATCTCCAAGTGCAGAGCTCCACAATCGTAACTGCCCACTGTGCCTACAGAGAGAAAGAGAGAGAGAGAGAGAGAGAGAGAGAGAGAGAGAGAGAGAGAGAGAGAGAGAGAACGAAAAAGACAGAGAGTGAGAGATGAACTGCAAGTGGACCTAAAACAAACATAGCTTTAAGCAAACACTGTTGGATCTTGAACAATATTACTAGAAGTATAGATTCTGAGCCAAAAAAAATAAGATTAAATCTCTTAATATCAGCTCAAAGTTAATGAGTTTCTGCTTCATCCTTATTCTCACATATTATCTCACATACCATGAACAATAGTTTTGGCTTAAACCAAGAGGATACAGATGTTATGTTTGTTTATGTAACATGAGCCCAGGCCATGAAACACAAAGACAGAGACATTGCTGATTTCTAGTTTGAGTGTAAATGTGTGTGTGTGAGAGAGATTTGAGATGTGAGAGAAAGAGAGATTGTGCGAAAAAGAGAGAGAAAGAGAGAGAGAGAGAGTGAGTGAGATTGTGTGAAAAAGAGAGAGAAAGAAAGAGAGAGAGAGTGAGATTGTGTGAAAAAGAGAGAGAAAGAAAGAGAGAGAGAGAGATTGTGTGAAAGAGAGAGTGAGAGAGAGAGATTGTGTGAAAAAGAGAGAGAAAGAAAGAGAGAGAGAGATTGTGTGAAAAAGAGAGAGAAGGAAAGAGAGAGAGAGTGAGAGAGAGAGAGAGAGAGAGAGAGAGAGAGAAAGAAAGAGAGAGAGAAAGAAAGAGAGAAAGAGATTGTGTGAAAAAGAGAGAGAAAGAAAGAGAGAGAGTATGAAAAAGAGAGAGAGAGAGAGAGAGAGAGAGAGAGAGAGAGAGAGAGAGAGGGGTGCTGGCATGAGGGCGTAAAGAGTGCAGTTACCACTTTATACCCACACCAATCATTTTACAATTAACACAATTAATCAGACAGCTTGCTGTGTGGGTTCGTGCGAGTGTGTGTGAGTGTGTGTATGTGTGCACACGCATGTGCTTGTATGTGTGTGTGCACTTTCTCTCTATTACATCTTTTTAATTGCACCTTGAAGAAAATATATTCAATGAATCAAACACAAAAACGACTCTGCAAAGTGTTTACCAGTAAAATTGTGTCCAAGAGACATTGGTTTCTACTTCATTTTCATACTTCAATTAATTTAATGTTTTATTCTCTGCAGCTGAATTCAAGAACAACAGCACTGTCATCTTTAATAATCTGTCCATCAAAACGTAACATGCTGTACTGTAGATTATTGTTGAAGGTTTGAAGTTTATCCCACATTACAATATTGTTTCCCACAAGAAGCCACAGAAATGGGAATATACAGTGTCTAAAGTGTATAAATGCCCAATAATACATATAAATGCCAGTGTGATTTCAGCACATTTGCTTTAGTCTTGGATTAAACTATTTAGAAACATGTGATAAAGTCCATAATGTTTAATTGAGCTCTTATTTCTTTTCTTCTTACTTTTATTTTAGATTGTTCTACTTTTTAATCACACTTTAAAATTATGTTTGCAGTATTATTTTCTTCTTTTTGTCGGCACTATTGCTAATTTTATTATTTTATTTTATACTACTACTACTACTAATAATAATAATAATATGGGGGCACGGTGGCTTAGTGGTTAGCATGTTCGCCTCACACGTCCAGGTTTGGGGGTTCAGGCAGATAGGTACAGGCTCCCCGTGACACGAGGTAGTTCGGATAAGCGGTAGAAAATGAATGAATGAATAATAATAATAATAATAATAATAATAATAATAATAATAATAATAATAATAATAATTCTGAGTTCATGCTCATTTACTGATTTACAAAAAAATAAAATGAAAAATGTATATTCTTGCATTTATGAATTGGGTTTAGTCAGTCATGAGCATTTTGGTTAGGAGAAGAAAAAAGGTCTGAAAGAAAATGTGAAAAAAAAAGAAGTAAAAATTCTCTTGGAATTGTAAATGAGTAAGATTAAAAGGTGCGCTTAGTGTCAGCATGAAGGTAAACCTTAGGATATGATCTGGATTTGGTTTTGTTATCCGAACAAATTCTCATCTCTCGGGGGCGTCAGGAAAGGCTGAGTGGCTGTGAATGTGTGTGTGTACTAAATATTTTGCCTCTCGGCATTACGAATTTAACCTCTGCCATGACAGGTAAACAGTGTTCCTTGAGTCAGTATAGACAGTGCTCATGCTAATGCCTTTCTCCCAGACCTCCTGACAGCATGTGTTAGTTAAAATGAGGACATAAATGCCTTTATGGCCTGGATGACGCACATGAAGTATAAAATGTGCCCCTCTGCTCCGCGAATTTATGCAGTTTATTAAAAGAAGCGATTATTATTTCTGAATCTGATTACACCCCATTATATTGTGGGCCCAGATGGCTCAGCTGGTCTCCATGGATACCAGTGATGTTTAATGGGAGCTTGGAGTCATGAAAGCATGCTTATACAAGAGACAAAAAAAGAAAGAAAAAGAAAAGCTCAGTTTATCAATTACAATTATATACAGGATGTGCATCCATTTTCCAAAATCTGCCTCAGTATTCCACCATTTATTTCAAAATACGTAACAGAGGGAATGCGATTTTAGATCGATGTGTACGCTATATAAACGAACGAATAAAGAAAAAAGATCTGCTGTACTTTTATATAAGGTGACCAAGGAAGGGTTTACAACATTTTCATTTCCAACAATTGCCTCCATCGTTTAGCTCTCTGTGCTTATTGTAGTTGCCTGGAGAAAGTGGATGGTTGCTGTCACACAGTCAGTGCTGTTTCTGCAAATTCATGTCCCAGCATGATGTTTTCCTACAGCCCTCTAGGGTAGTATACACTGCTTTGCATATTTTATGTTTTGGCACTGTTATTTCCTATGAGTATGGAGATGTGGGCTGTAAAAGTACAGACACGTTGATGACTCCCTGGTGAGGATGGAATTGCATCCTTTGCACAATGTACAAAAACATATAATGTATTGCTGCTAGAATTGGATCTCTCCAATCTTTAGAAGTTCTTCTTCCTCTAGGTGAGTCGACTAATCTTTTACCTCTTGAGATGGCCAGGATATGGAGCAACTCTCTACTAACATTGCCAGATCTGGTTAATACTGTAACTTCTGCCTGATATGTAAAAAAACTGACTTTGAGGAAGCTGCCTTTCATGCAAGGTTCACTCTTTGGTCCTGATTCCCAAGAAGCTCTGCTTAAGAGAACAGGTTTTAAAATTATAAACCCAGTCTGTACAAATGGACCATACAAATGGCACGTCTAGGACCCTCTTCCATATTCCATTATCTAGAGGAGACCCATGTGCCACGCACTAACCCAAGGTGGGGTAACTTCGGGTCCTCGTGTAGGTGGCTGAATGTCCCTTATGTATCCTGTGGGGCAGGTTTTAGACAGCAACACTCACCACTGAGATGTCTTGTACAAGGCAATTTACGGCAGAAACATTGCTCACTGGATGGTGACTAAGTAAGTTATGTTGGTCTCAAGGATACAAATTCTCATTCTGCTGCTGAACATCAGGGCTTTTATGGTTCAAGGCTACCAGCAGACTCCAATTTGCTTATCCTGAGAAGTTTGTTCCCTTTAGTAGGGAGAGAGAGAAGATTCATTTCTTTATATTAGTATGTAAATTGTGACAGATTTAGTTCAAGCTATACAGCCACAAAACTGGTTCACATCTGTGGATCTGTTTTGATTATTGTTATGTTCTTAGTGCCCCAGAACACTGACGTATTTTATGGTCTGACTTCCAAGCAACGTCATTCCTGTGATATGTCCTGCCCTTCAGCCTCTCCACAGCACTTTTCATGCAAAGACAGACGACTCACTGTGAAATGTCATTCACAGAGTGTACAGAGGCTTTGGCTCAGGATGTGCTGGTGCAGAACTACAGCTGCACCACTGTCACTGAAGGACATTGTAGCACACTTAAAAAAAAAAACTATACAACACATGCAAATGTAACCAATGGAAGATGCAAATATAAAGTGGCTTTCAGAGCACTAATAATGCCCATCTCTACAGCCAGACTAGTGATGCAACTACATCTCATCTGCATCAGTTGGCACATAGAATCTGCAATGTGAGCCGGAGTTCAAGCATGTCATCTTACAGCCAATCTCTACCAAATATACCGAGGCCACATTCAATCAGACAGCTCTAACAGGTGAGAATGCTAAGCTAGCCTTGTGTTTATTTGGGCTCTCAAGCTCTGTGTGTGCCGGTTAGTGGGTCATATAGCAATGCTTGTTGAACACCATAAAGGGTCTCTGCTCTCTGAAGTCATGTCATTCCATGAAGTAAAGGAAGTGACTGAGCAAGTATAAATGAATACAGGACAAGAGCCATCTTCTTCCACTTGACATGCACTACAGCTACCTCCTGGACAACACTGAGAAGGTTGAATATCATGATTCAACAACCGAGTGAGAAACTCTAAGTCCCAGGTGTCACTCAAATTGATAAGGATGTCATGGGGATCTTTTATAGGGTACCCATGTGAAGTTATAGTCATGAAGTGCTAGAGAATGTACTGTATAACATTATCTGTGTATACTCTACTAATTCTAAAGGAAACAGCTCTGGTGGTCCACTTTGGAGCTTAAAAACATACCAATAAACTATATTTAAACCTCTTTTAAATGCTGGTATCACAAGTACACAGATGGCTAATCTAAAATATCAAAGGGAAGGTTGGTCGAGCTGGTGATTGGGCTGTTTAGGAGCTTTTTATTGTGAGAGACCAGAAAAACAACCAAGCAGACAAATGCTTACGCATGCATGTCATAGACAGCATTTACCTTTAGTAGTACATCCCTCTGATGATAAGGAGTTAAATGTGTAATGAAGGAAGCCATTATGGATTTTGTACAATACGGTTAAAGCCAGATCTATAAAGCACAGAAGAACTCAAGGACTATATTATGTACATGTCTGTTCCAAACGCTTCTAATTAAGGACGGAGGTCAACCTTGCGTTAAGCATCACTGATCCATTCAACGTAATGATAGGCCAAAAATATAGACGTGAATAAAAGAAGGAAAATGACTTACTGTTCACTTCAGTCTCATACAATGCATCTTTAAAGCTTTTTTTGTTAAATATACATTCATTCTAGTTACGTACCCGAAATGTTTTTAGATTAATCACATATACATTTACAGCATTTGGCAGAGACCTTTATTCAAATACACCTGAGCAGATTCAGGTGATATATTAGTTCCATCCAGTATGATTAAAGATATTATCCAGGTTTTCACCTAATAATTAAGTAACTGTAATAAATAACAATAGTATTCTTTCATTGAAAAACCCCCCAATTTGTCTATACTTTACATTATTAATATTTATTAGAATCTTAAAAAGAAAAGTTACTCAATGTTTTGTTTGTGTATTAAGTACTTAGGTTCTTAGCCTCCTGAGATGTCTGTAAAACTTTCTCTGAAAAGGAAACTCAAAGGGTTCTGCAAAAACTGGATAAAGTTCCCCCCAATGAATTTGCTTTATGTTCACACCTACACGCGAGTCTTGTCACTTGTTTTGTCAAGAATTTTGTTATGTGATTTTTATTTTAATGCAAATCTAACAGTAAACAGGAACTGCAGTTGGGAACTTAAGTTTGGAGAAGTGAAGAAGATCAGACGGTTTAAAATTGGAGAAGTGATGAAGTGAAGATCAGACGAAAGAATTATACTAAATAAACTTGAGAAAATCTCTATCCAGATGTAGGAGTAAAGTGTGAGAAATCAGTTGTAACTCCTAGAAAATAGAGCAAATGATGAAATTTTGGTTCTCTTACATTCACTCATTCATTCATTCATTATCTACTGCTTATCCGAACTACCTCGGGTCACGGGGAGCCTGTGCCTATCTCAGGCATCATTGGGCATCAAGGCAGGATACACCCTGGAGTGCCAACCCATCGCAGGGCACACACACACACACACTCATTCACTCACACACTCACACACTACGGACAATTTTCCAGAGATGCCAATCAACCTACCATGCATGTTTTTGGACCGGGGGAGGAAACCAGAGTACCCGGAGGAAACCCCCGAGGCACGGGGAGAACATGCAAACTCCACACACACAAGACGGAGGCGGGAATCGAACCCCCAACCCTGGAGGTGTGAGGTGAACGTGCTAACCACTAAGCCACCGTGCCCCCCGGGTTCTCTTACAAATACATCCTAAATTAATTCATCAACAAGATTAATACACAAGATAGATCATAAATAACAACATTTTCGATTGCTTGTTATCAATAAACCAGCAGTCAAACACTGAGCACCTACAGCACCTCAGATCATTCTCGTTTTTAACTAATAAACAATGCATTCATAGAGACTGCAGTCTATCCAGGGCTCGGTGAAGAAAAAAATCCAAATAATAAAAGAACAACAAAAAAAAGATTAAGCAAATATGAATTGACTATGTTACAGACATTTTAGATCAAAACAGAGTTAAGTCCAAAAATGTCCAATATTTATGTGTATTAATACTACATCTAAATGGAAATTTACTTCTGGGGCATTTTTTGACCAATATAAACAAAACAAAATGACTAGATAGTAGCTTACATTGTAGTATATAAGTTGTCTCATTATATTAAGTTATTAATAGTATCATCTTGTCCTATAAATATCCATGATCATGAGTCACTCCTCAAATATCCAACTCCATAAAATATCCAAAAGTCTCAATCAGCACTAAGATGAGAACATCGACACATACGATTCTGTGATGCCGTCATAAACTTTTGAAGGAATTTTATTCATAATCTTTAATCTTACTCATGACTGAAAGTAACATTAAGCAGTAATGTAACTTCTGGGTCATCTTCAGAGTAATTTCAGTCATGGGAACACTTAAAGCATGGAGGCATGATGAAGATCAGGCTCCAAATCACAGTCTAGAAGTACAAGTGTTTCTGTGGTTAAAACTAATATTAAAATAAACCGTTCCCTGTTGTAGGATTCTTATCCTTCTTCCTTCCTGCTCATTTTTCTAAAGTTGTACTTTAATAGGTTATCTTTTTCCACCACTTATCTCTCGGCTGAGAGATTATATGCATCAGTTTGCACAGCAGAGAATCTAATGACTCTCCTTTGCTCCACAAAAGTTTGAGAGGAAAATCAATTACTATTTAACTCGCAGGGAATCTCAGATCTTTCCTTACAACAAGCTGCTTGGTTTACCGTACGCTTGGGGGTCTGGGAAAACCCTTAACCTGGTGACGATTTGACATTTTCAACTGAAAACTAATTAAATAAACTGAAATGTAAATCTTTTTCCACACACATCAATACTAAGTTCATTTATTAACGTCTGCTTACAAAAAGTGAAACAGAAGAAAGATGGAATTTGTTCCGACTACATACTGTATAAAAATGCCATGGGCAACGCTTCTAAGCTCTATACGTACATAATGAAATATGTGTTATATTTAATTTTGAAACTAATTTTCTTACTCTAGGTATGCTGCTTTGTAATTATAAAACCCTTAAAAAAGTTTTTGATGAATCAGGAACATAATATAATATCAGTTCAATGCAATATTGTACTAACACATGTACACTGTACATGCACTGTACAATGATGAGTGCAGCTTATGTTAGTTGTTACTATAGAAACAGCGATGTATTACAACAAGCACATTAATATAACCCTGAAGCCAGAACTGCTGTTATTGAAAATGAATTAATCTTTCTGACCGATCATATCTGAAAACTGTACTCATAAATGACACGACAGGAGAGAAGGATGCAAGTGCAGTCGAGAATTTATTAAAAACTGACGAAATATGAAGCAAAAATGTAAACAGTAAGAGTGAGAGGTCAGGTGATCAGCAAATGACAAATCAAGAGAATATTTTAAAATGTTCAATGTTTAAGGAAGTGCCTATAGTTAGGCAGGCTGCATGTCGATTCTTTCCCAGATCCCTAGGTAGTGAATGAGATTAACGTGTACATAGGTTTGTAAGGCTCGCTACACATTGGGACACTGGCAGTGTTGTAATGTAACGAAGTATAAATACTTCGTTACTGTACTTAAGTAGAAATGTCACGTATCTGTACTTTACTTCGCTATTTAAATTTATGTCAACTTTCACTTTTACTCCACTACATTTCCTAGATAAAATGTGTACTTTTACTCTGCTATATTTCCACTAAGCATCTTCGTTACTCGTTACTACAAAATAAAATAAAATAAAATAAATAAATTAAAAAAATAATAAAATTGCGACTGCAATAAGGGAGGTTTGGCGAATCACTGCTCCTAGATTGCATTACGCAGCTCCGCACGCTCTATTTCAGCGTAATGTTGCCAAAAGGTAACAACAGAGCCACATTTTTTACTGTGTTACCACATCATACACATGGGGACACATGATCCTCATTTTTTCCCTGCCATTTTGAGAGCGAACTTGACACAAATTGTTTACTCAAATGATCTTGCTCCTCCTGGGAAACTTTGAGGTATTTTCATCCCACTCACATGCGCGTTTGACGAAAATACTGTATTTAACTCAAGCGAAGCAAACACGCACCATAAAAAGATACACAAACTTCGATATGAACGTAAGAACCGCATGAAACCGGGCAAAGAGCCGCATGCGGCTCGGGAGCCGCGGTTTAGCCACCTCTGTCTGAGACGACCACCCCGACGATAGTGGTGAACAGGGTGAAGAAGATAAAGTTATACACCCCTGGCCATATTTGCAAGAAATGTTTCTGTACATTGGAATGAAAGATTCTTCCTACCGGATGAAGTGCCTCTTATGCCTACCGAAAATCACTGAAATTTTACTTTTTTACTTTTACTTCAAATACTTAAGTACATTAAATATCAGAAAATGACTTTTGATACTTAAGTACAGTAAATATCAGATACTTTAAGACTTTTACTTGAGTAATATTCTAAAAGGTGACTTTCACTTCTACCAAAGTCTTTTTCTAGTACAATACTTGTACTTTTACTCAAGTATTGCTTTCTTGTACTTTATACAACACTGGACACTGGCGACTCTACATCATCAATCATCATGACATGATAACACGCTTGTGTTTAAAATGTCTCCACTGGCATTTATCAACAAAAGACATGAGCGATATCTTTCTGGCATTTCTCTAAATGTTATCTAAAGTACATTATGAAAATTCCTTTGATTGTTCTGTCGTGTCCTTGCAAAATTTTTAGCTAGTGGATCTCTCAAATAATTAAACAATTAAAAGTCGTTATGGTAAAACTAGCTGTATCTAGAAGAACAAATAAAGCAAACAACAAGCTACTTATATTTGTAGATGAAGTTGGCTGAGAGTTTGTCAGCCAATAAGAGACTTCAAAAAAATATGACATCATTTCCAGTAAGGGAAAAATAACGGGCATCAATGCTGCCTGGATTTTGCTGTGCATTTTGGGATTATTTAGGGAGAGAATGTTCCAGTACAGTGGAAGGATTCTGTGGTTTAGAAAGACAGCCCAATTAATGTCCAACTCTGTTATCAGTGCCTCGAACTAGGGAGCTGATTGAAACACATCTGTATGCTTCAAAGTCTGTTTATTCAGGCAGTGTGTAATTAGAAACATGTGCATATGATTAGTATTTACTTGAGTGTGGAGTGAGGTGCTGGCTGGGGATTGTAGTCTGTGGTGGTCTTGTAGACCATGACGTTAAGTGGGTGTGTTTCTGGAGGTCTTGGATAAATGCCCTCTTTCAAAAAAAAAAAAGTGCATACCTACAGTGGATAATGAAGGACAAAACAGTCATACAGGTAGATTTTAGATTTTATATCTATCTATTATGCTTTATTATCTTACAGTTAAGCTATTTTCAAAAACAAATAAACAACCAAAAACTACGGTTAGGGTTAGATTATCAAATAGGCCACGCCTACCCGATGACGCAATATCTGTTACGCTGTTCTGAAATCCCTGGAAATAAATGCATCCCCTTGTAGACCAGTGTGTTCTGGGAAGTGGTGTTTCCCGTGGATTTCTGTATATATGAAAGATCAGCAGCTGAAATGCCACTGATTTTTTTTTAACTATCCAAAGCAAGTAGCTCTGTTCCTGAGCTCTGATCCGAACCTCTTAAACTGGAGAGGAGGCAAGAGGAGAGAACACAAGGACAGATGGAGAAGTATCTAACAGCACAGATGGACAATTTTAAAACTCGTCTAAAAACTGCTGCTCGGGACTCTTTCCATCTCTCATTGGAAGGCCTTTGCTCACACAGCACTCATTAACACACTAATCCACATTTCTGTCCTCAGTCTGTCTGCAAGAATAAGTCTGTAATAATATCCAGCAACTGAGATTCCAGGTATGATAATTGAGGGGAAGAAAAAAAAAACACCTTCATTTGAAATCACCTTGAAGCCGCATTTGCACGTAACTTTATAATGATGAATCGGAAGACAGGAAAAGAATCAGACAGCTGATCTAATTAAAAAACTCCTGTAGCCTTAGACAAACTGTGCAGCTAATGAGCCATGCTGTGCACGGCACATCTGTCCCACTGATCATAGAAATCCACTTACTCGACATATAACATGACTAAAAAACTGCAATATTCTTTAAAACATGATGCTTGCATAGTTTAGTTCATTATTTATTTGATTAAAGAGAGAGAGAGAGAGAGAGAGAGAGAAAGAAATGCCGAAACAAGTCCCTAAAAGTCACCTCTGACCTGCAGGAATGTCTGACAGGAAGAAAAAACATCTGTTCATCCTGGTAAACATGTCCAGCTCAGAACAGAGATGAAGGAATAGAGGCCACAGGCTTCATGAATAAGTGATGAGTCCAGATGTAGTCATTATGTTACCTTCGAGTCCACTAGTAAGAATTCTGTTAGAAAGATTTATTCCAGTTCTTATTGAGTGAAAGGTGTAAGAATGATGAGGTATGGTGTACTTTGTCTAATATATTAGGTGTTTTATATAATATATAAGGTGCTATAATCAGGCAAAAGACGCTTTTATTAAAATAAGACGTTTTATTCTTTCAAAGACACTATAAGACACAAACTCGTCAATTGTTTTAAAGCTGTTGACATTTATTGATTTAATTTGCAATTTAAATAAATACAAATGATAAACAAATGACGATTTTCTGAAAAACAAAAATGACTGTTATTCCAGCCTTTACAGTGATAAGCTATTATTTTTTCACCTTACATTACAGAAAAGTGAATTATTTTTCTTCAAATATCTCAGCTTAGGAAGATGAGAGTAGAGTTCAGGGACAGGGATGATACAACGCCTTGGTGCACAGAAGGTTAAGGGCCTTGATCAAGGGCCCAACAGTGTTTGTATATTTTTGAATACAAGGTTAAGTATTTCTGTTTTTATCTATACCTACTGTACAGTATATAAGGGACGATATTTTCATAGAAAAGTTCCAAAAGAACCTCAAACGGTTTGTTTCTTCACACAAACGTTTCTATCTTCCAGGTAAATGGTGACATTAATCCCATTTCTGCTCTCTGAGAAGCCAAGTGCTTTTCACACTGAAAACCAACAGAGTCCTGGCTAATTTTCCATCAGACTTGCGCTCATTTGTTTATAGCGATTGAAAAGGTCTGATAAGTCCATTTTCATTCCAGCTGGCAAAAAGAACTAAACAGAGTTGTACACAATAATTATCCTTAAAACCCACAGAATGGTTTGGATGAAGTTAATTTGAAGATGGGGCCAAGAAAATCAAGTCAAGCCCCCGATTAGTACAAGTTTGATAACAATGAACTTTTGAACTTATCTGCCTTTTCAAAAGACTTTATTTCATCACCTGCTCTTAAAAACATGCCTCCTCGTCACGTCGGTTTTGTTTGCCACACAAATAGCAGAATAGCTTCGAATATCCACTAATGGACAACTCAATTAATGTCGGAAAACTCATCACTTCACTAATAGCTTAATCCATGTGGGAGTATTTGTGTAGTAATGAGAAACAGGTGCAGTGCTTTTTTCCCCCTCATTTTAGTGCATCGTTTGCTATGTGGTTGGATTTCATCTTCCGGCTCTGTCACGGGGATCCAGCGCAACAAACAGCAACACTGCGCACTGCAGTGGATAACAGACGTGATGCATAACGTGTTAGAAAACATAAACAAAAGATATGCACTGTAATGTGAGGTAAGGAAAGAGGACAGGAGTCTGCAAGATCTTAACTGTTACCTGTGTGGATTACATGAACCTGCAAGATGTCTTAAAATGAGAGTTGAGATTTGTTTAAAGAAAAAAAAAATCTAAAAAAATAACAAAAAAGATGTCTATGAACACAAACTGTCTATAAACCCCTATATAAACTATGTTAATTAATTATATATTATTTACTTAATGAAGTGAACATAGTACTGAAAGGTGAAATCCACCCTGAATATCAATCTTTATAATAAACATACAAGTTTACAATTATTAAGTCATTTGTGTCTCTTTTATGCAAGTGCTACTACAAAATGTTAATTAGTCTGCTTGTCTAAAGGAAAAAAAGCTACCTAAAAGCTAACAATCATTACCTCAAGTGGACTTTTCACACAGCACAATTTACGTATATGCATTAAAGCTGCACACATATTGCACACAAGCATTTATTATCACCGTATTAATATCATCACTATCTTTTATATTTTAATATTTTTTCTATTTATGTTTTCCTCTGTTTTGTATAACCAATTCTCACTCTCACTCACTCACTCATTTTTTACCGCTTATCTGAACTACCTTGGGTCACGGGGAGCCTGTGCCTATCTCAGGCATCATTGGGCATCAAGGCAGGATACACCCTGGATGGAGTGCCAACCCATCGCAGGGCACACACACACACTCATTCACTCACACACTCACACACTACGGACAATTTTCCAGAGATGCCAATCAACCTACCATGCATGTCTTTGGACCGGGGGAGGAAACCGGAGTACCCGGAGGAAACCCCCGAGGCACGGGGAGAACATGCAAACTCCACACACACAAGGTGGAGGCAGGAATCGAACCCCCAACCCTGGAGGTGTGAGGCGAACGTGCTAACCACTAAGCCACCGTGCCTCTGATATAACCAATTCTACTTTATTTTATTGTATTTTATTTTATTTCATTTTTACAATTTTTATTTTTATTTTTATTTTATTTTATTTTTAATTTTTATTCATTGCATTTGACACTATTTAAAACACGGCCAGTCGTAAAAGCATTTCACTGCATGTAGTACTTTGTATGATTGATTATACGACTAATAAATCTTTAAAATTTAAATTAGAAGTTGAAATTTTCCCCATTTTCTCATGTTACAACTTGAACATGAATTTTATTGGGATTAAAATATCATAAAACTATAAAATGGTGCATAACAGATAAATGGTGATAAAAAGCAATACAGTTTTAAACGTATTTATTTATTTTAAAGTTCTGGTTGCACAAGTATTCATCCCCATTGTTGTGAAAACCAGTTCCTACTGGAATACTCATAATTAGTCAGTGAGACTTTGTGCAATTAAATTGTCCCATGAACCTATTATAAATACTGTATACTAAAATAACAGCATTAGCAAAACAAATTCAGGACAAGTTCTGGAAAATTATGAGTCTGGTTATTGTTTTTAAAACATAATATCCCAAACTTTGAACCTTCTCTGGAGCATCATTTTATTCACTCTTTAAAAAATAAGAATATTGCACAAACTTCTTCTAATACACTAATATCTGCAAATCTGACAAGAGGTGGCTGTGAACCAAATATACAGTAAGAGCCACAGGCTAACTATCACCATGATGCCACCACAACCATGCTTCACTGTGGGATGGTGTTGTGAGGTTGATGAGCTGCGTAGGGTTTCCGCAAAACGTAACGCTTTGTGGTAAGGCTGAAAAGTTCAAGTTGGTCTTATGAGACCAGTGAACCTTTTTCCACGTTTGCTGAGTCTTGAACATGTCTTTTGGCAAACTCCAAATGAGATTTTTAAAAGACACCCTTGGGGAGCTTCTGGCTGATTGTTTGATTTGTTCAGCCACTGTCTTGTTTCCTTCAGTGATTAATCTTCTCCTTGGTACACTACAAAACACAAAGAGGAAGTACTTGGTTTTTACTGCACAATTTAGGAATATCTGCTCTATTGTTGTTCTTTTATTGGCCATTTTATAAATGATTTTAGGACGTATAGAATATGATATTTAGAGTTTTCCTCATATCCTGTAACGTAATGCAATTGGTTAGTCTTTAAAAGTTGCACTTTGGGGCAAGCAGAGTACCCAGAATGTAACAGTAAGGCCCTTAACCCTCAATAATTGACATAAAATGTAAGTCACTCTGTATATTGGTGTTTTCCAAATGCCATAAATATTTTTGCACTCATTGCTTGCAATATTCACTACACGGTTCTCTAAATACTCCGTATCATACACCGTAATAGTGGTCTTATTTTGTGTTAAATTCCAGTTCCTCTGCTTGTGTTGTACCTGCATTGTATTTTAAACTCTATCCCTTAAAGCATTCGTTTAAGTCGACTTTCAATAAGGACGCACAGCTCAGTGACCTTAATGCATTTTGCAGTGCAGTGACTTCAAATTTACAACCGTGCCGCATTATAAATACGGCGAGTCCCAGCCGTAACACTGATGTGAGAGATAACACAGGAGGAAACAGGAGTGTCGTGTCCTTTTCATCCACAAGGACATACAATCTTCTCACAGATAAACGCATTAATACGAACATGGATAAAACATCATAGCTGATGTCTGCTGTCTGTATGAGTCCCACGTTAATTTCAAGTCATTTTCTTTCATCTGTCTCTCTTTTGCTTTATACGGCTAAGGTGTGTCTCACTTTAGAAAATTTATATCCCAAGAACTCTAATCCTGAGGGATTATGCTGCGTTTTAAATCACTTGCTTCATCCCATCAAAATTACACCTAAATAAATCACACAAGATATTGTAGACAGCCTCCAGCTAGGGAGATTTAATATAATAATTTAATATAATTAGAACAGGTGATTTTTTTTTTCTAAAGCAGCATATGTTCATTTTTTTTTTTTTTGTTAAGACCAAAGAAGATTCAATAAAACTTCAGTAGAAAACAAAGAGTGGAATAACGATACAGTATGAAAACAAGTAGTTACACTTGAGATCATTATAGCAAATAATAAAATAATGTATACCATGACACTGTTGAATTCTTAATTCTCATTGGTCAAACTATGTTGATTAAATTTATTATATAATATTATTTGCTGAAAATATTGTATTACTGTTCTTCTTTGAATACGTGATCTGAGCTCAGAGGATTCTAAGAATCATCACTGAAAGCTTCTACTTGAACTTTTTTACAAAAATTTTGCTTAAAAAAAACCTAGCTTTAAAAATTTCTAGCTAGGAATCTTATCCTCAGGGTGATTCAGGACCGATCTCTGAACAAAGAAAATACAAAAACTTTTATCTTAGAGAGGAGTCGAGGATAAACCTGTTACTACGGTGACACGTTGTTTTGAAGACTGTGATTGGTTGTCCAATAAAAAATGTAAGAGTGCTTTTAAAATCTGGTCTATTATAAGACTTCACTTTGTCTCTATGTTAAGATATTTGAGTCTTTATCATGTAGGGATAACGTGACCGATCATATTAGTGATACGATAAAGTCTGTATGTTATAAATGTAATAAATATAATGTAAATGTAAACATCTGAGACACAACACAGAAATGTCATAGTGCCACATTATATCATTTCTGCCGCTATGACATATCAGCTCTGTGTCAGAGATGTTATCTCTAATATGATTGGTCACAAAAATAATCCCTACACGATCTAATCTGTAGCATCTTAATAACTCACTATCATTATTAAATATTGTATATAATACATTTCTTCTCCCTGTTCAACTTCATGCCATTTTCTCCTAAAGAAACTCTTAAGTCTCTTAAAAGTCCTCCTCACGACTAATAACACTTTTTGATCATAAGAGCTCTTTTAAGGGTTATGATGCTTTATGAATCACTTTTATCTTTACTATGATCTCTCTTTAATTTTAAGGGGAAACATTTCTAAGAATTTTTGCAAACAAAAAGTTAAACGGATAGTTAAAAGCCTATCGTCTGCTACTGTATGTAATAAATTAAAATTAGTTACTGTAAATGGAGATTAAAAATTTTCAGAAAAAAACTGTTCTGGGAAAATAATACACTTTGGGAAGATGACAATTGAATTATTTGTGTGGGAATTTTTTTTAAATGTAAATATTGGTGCTTTTAACCTTCAGAGTTTTTTTTTACACTATTATTATTATTATTATTATTATTATTATTATTATTATTATTATTATTATTATTACTTTTTTTTTAATTATATAAAAAAGAACAGTAAATACCCTGATTTTAATTGAAGTTTGTTCAATTCATTTCTTTTTTTATGGTGCTGTAAAAAGTGGAAGAAAACCTGAGAGGAAACAAACTCTACAAAAAATTAAACCTCATTCTCATCTGGGTGACACCAGAGAGTGCAAATATACATTATTTAACTAGGCGCTTTTGAGCAAATTATAATTAAGAGCATCAGCATAATATCTGAGTTTTAACATAAGTTCCTTTTGTGTGCAAATACCTACAGTATGTGAAATATTGTTATTTGTAAACAGAGAACTCGTTTCATCATATAACACCCCGGCCCTGATCTCAGACTGACTTAACCATTACAAATTATAACACATATTATATGAAAGGAATTTCATAGGTAGAAATTCTACAGATGTTTGTAATGAGTATGAAATGCACAGAACAGTCAGGACTGAGTCTGGGCCTCTCTGGAAAGCCATTTACACATCCACACATCAACTCCTGCTCCACAATGTGACATTTATAAATATGCATCAGAGCCCACACACCACCTCTCAGCACTCGAAACGGTCTCCATCAGCTCTCTCTCTCTCTCTCTTTCTTTTGCACTGTATCTCACTCTTGCACTGTTTCTCTCTCTCTCTCTCTCTCTCTCTCTCTCTCTCTCTCTCTCTCTCTCTCTCTTAATGTAACTCACTCTTGCACTGTTTCTCTCTCTCTGTCTCTCTCCCTCTTTTTTTCACTGTTTCTCTCTCTCTCTCTCTCTCTCTCTCTCTCTCTCTCTCTCTCTCAATGTAACTCACTCTTGCACTGTTTCTCTCTCTCTGTCTCTCTCCCTCTCTCTCTCTTTTTTTCACTGTTTCTCTCTCTCCCTCTCTCTCTCTTTTTCACTGTTTCTCTCTCTCCCTCTCTCTCTCTCTTTTTCACTGTTTCTCTCTCTCCCTCTCTCTCTCTCTTTTTCACTGTTTCTCTCTCTCCCTCTCTCCCTCTCTCTCTCTCTCTCTCCCTCTCTCTCTCCCCTTTGTCCACCCACACCAGTCCATCAAGCAGCTCTCTTACTGTACCAGCTCATACAAATAGTCCTATTTTCACTGCTGAGAACATTTTCAGCATGTATGTAGAGTGAGAGTGTGTGTGTGTGTGTGTGTGTGTGTGTGTGTGTGTGTGTGTTTGAGAGAAAGGACGAGAGAAACAGCTGCATATAGCACAGGTTTTAATACAGGTTTTATTACTATGGGCTAAAGCTGATGGGCATAGTGGATAATGAGGTGAAATTAGAAATTGGTTAATGAGCTGAAATAATGTTCCTGAGCAAGACTATATCAGCCCTGTGATCAAGAGGAAGGTAACCCGTGAACACTGAAATGTCCATTAAATACGTGCGCTTACCTAAACCTTCTGTAACGCCAAGCACCTTGTTAACAATATCCAATGAGTGATTTTAATTAAATATTCAATCCAGAAAACTAAATTATTGTGGAAAATTGTAACTTATGTAACTTAATGACTTACCAGATCAGCTATAAAAGGCTATTAAGAATGATGATTGATAACAATCGGTGACAATTATTATTATTATTATTATTATTATTATTATTATTATTATTATTATTATTATTATTATCAAATAATAATGTCAACAAAAAAATTTCTAAATAAAAAAAAACATTTAAATAAAAATAAAATATACATTTTATATCAATAATAATAATAATAATAATAATAATAATAATAATAATAATAATAATAATATGAAGAAGAAAACGACGAAGAAGAAGAATGTTCAGAAAAATAAGCTTTAGTCCAGCTTGTGTGTGGGCTGCAGTGACACATCTGCCCCGTACTTTGAGAATCCTGAATTTATTGCCCTTGTTCAAGCTTGTGATACCTGTAAAGTTTGTCTCTTTTCCTCATTTATTTTATATCTTGTCTCTGCATTTTACTCGCCAGTGTAATTTCTGTTCATTAACTTGTTCTGGCTTTTACTGTTTTGCGTTCTTTAACATTTTGTCAGAATATAATATGTTCCGTGTGTTAAAGTAATTTTTAAATGATCCCCTTGTCTGTCACTTTTACATTATTTTTTGTAACCAGAACTCATTTCTCTGACCCACATTATAATATAACTGGCAACCTATTAGACTCTTGTTAAAATATTACCAATGACTCTGAATCAGTAGTTATGTTTATTTGCAAGCTCAGATGTTAATGAGTTTGATTGTGCCCCGTCGTGGTGTCTAACGACTATTAACAGTCAGCACATGTCTTTTTTCCTTGTTTAAAGCCTTTAAAATAAAAAACTCTCAAGATGTTTGCTGCAAGCAGATCAGAGACCTTATTCACAAAGAAAATACGTTTGTATAATGTTTAAATACTTGTTTAAAAAAAAAAAAAAAAAGGAGAGAAAAATGTTAAAGTCCTGATTTTGACTCAAACTCAAAGCACGAGTTAAAACTATGAAAAAGAAGGAGGCCAACATGATATTTTTCTCTTCCAAATAGCCATGAATTTAAATACGAGTAGACATGGGAAAATGCCAGCAGTGTTGGAATGCAATTTATAATTCTTTGGAAGTGTTCGGAGCGTCTCGAGGCACTTCCAGCTAATTAAAGTGCACCAGGAGCAGCGGCTTGTGTTCTGTGCTGCTGCTGCTGCTGGAATGGGACATTCACAGATCTCCTTTAATTCCCAGCAACACCGGAGCCAAATTTCACCTGCAGTTTGGCTTAGACTTATCAAACCGGGAGACTTACT
Organism: Tachysurus vachellii; assembly: GCF_030014155.1. Lineage (NCBI taxonomy): Eukaryota > Metazoa > Chordata > Actinopteri > Siluriformes > Bagridae > Tachysurus > Tachysurus vachellii. Next base: position 8,512,458 of record NC_083462.1, on the reverse strand, counting down.
GAGAAATTCTGACACCTAGACCATGCACTACTAATTTTAATACAATTACTATAATAAAATCATATGCATGAGCATTAGGGTTTAATTAAATGCTTTAACAATAACAAAGATGCATGCAATATTTTAGAATATTACAATTGTAGATCATAAAGAAAGTATTAGAGTTTGTGAAATGTTTGCGCACACACACAGACACACACACACACACACACACACACACACACTTTGTCCAGTGAGCGTCTGGCCTAACCGTCCTTTATAAGTTTCAGCGCCCACACGCAGCTTGGGCAAATATTTTCTGAGCAAATAAAGCTCATGGTCCATCTGCAACAAAGCTCTAGAAGCTCTCTCTTCTCTGCTAAGTGTTTAATTCCCAATCTGGCCACCATTTTAGATGAAATAAAGAACAAATGAAGCTTACTCATTAAATCTAAAATAATCCTCTCTCCTGTGTTCACTGGGCCGTATTTAGAGCTGCAAATGTAGTCCAGAAATGACATCAGAATTTACAGAGGAAAGTTACTGGTATTCAGATACCATTATAAACATTATAAAGTTTAACTTGATGTTCTGGATGTCTCGATCGGATTATTAAAATAATTTGCCATTTCATCAACTTTTAAACTACCTCCATAAAACATAAGCACTTACCTAAAACATGAAAAAAAAACCATGGGATAGAATATGCTGACTTAAGATCATGTTTTGATGTAATAAAATGTAAATACGCAGTGAAAAAAAAACATAGTAATAGGCAATATGCTGCAACGTTAATTGGTTTCCTTGCAATTATTTTATTTGGTTAAATTAAACAATATGTGGCTTCTATCCTCATTATTTAGCAGCTTATAAAATAGCACTTCATCCAACACATCCATTGTATAACATACACTTTTAATTAGTTGTTTGATTTGTTAAATTAATAAATAATACCATTTTTTGAAGATGTGATGACAGTTTAAAGCGTCTCATTATGCATAATTTAAATCTTAAAAATAAAATATTCAGTACTCAATTTAATCAATCAATTTCTCAGATTGGGACACGGTGGCTTAGTGGTTAGCACGTTCACCTCATACCTCCAGGGTTGGGGGTTCGATTCCCGCCTCCGCCTTGTGTGTGTGGGGTTTGCATGTTCTCCCCGTGCCTCTGGAAAATTGTCTGAAGTGTGTGAGTGTATGAGTGAATGTATGTGTGTGTGTGTGCCCTGTGATGGGTTGGCACTCCGTCCAGGGTGTATCCTGCCTTGATGCCCGATGACGCCTGAGATAGGCACAGGCTCCCCGTGACCCGAGGTAGTTTGGACAAGCGGTAGAAGATGAATGAATGATTGAATGAATTTCTCAGATTCAGAAAAATACAAACTAAAAAATAGAATCTGATGTACTTTGTGTAATTACTGAAGATATTTGTGTATTTTATATTGCTTTCTGATAGACTTCCATAATGTTTAAAGCTTAAAAATTACATTTAATGTGACATTTTGACCATCACATTAAAACAATATCACACAGGAAGAATGAGTTCAAATTCGCAGTCCGAATCACACACAAAAGAGACACAACTTTACTTTAGGGAAACTTCAATATCCACGTGAAACTAGTGCAAAGTTCAAGTCTGCAGTTAGGTTTGAGGCGTGAAAATGTTACACAATTAACTCAGCTGTGTACAGTATATGCTGTATGATCATGTGCCTATGTGCATGGAAAGTATCTACAGTATCGCTATAGTATCTGAGATTAAAAACATTTGTACTACAACAGCTACACTGTATATGGTTGAAATGACAATAAAAGCTTCTTGACTTGACTCTTGACCAATTGGAAAGTTGTGAGTTCAAATCCAAGGTCCACCACTGCTGGGCCACTGAGCAAGGCCCTTAACACTTAATTGCTCAGTTGTTAAAAAAAAAAAAAAAAAAAAAAAAAAAAGCAATAAAATGAGATGAAATTTATTTGTTTTATTTATTTAAATTTACAGTATTTTACCAGGAAGTCTCAAGGTAGCAGCCATACATAAACACAACATAGTAAAAACATACATACAATCATACAAACACAAGGACCTCTCAAGAAAAACAACTACATGTCTCTTTTACCACATTTTTTATGATGGTCTTAAATGTAAGTCAGATGTAAGGCTCTCTGGATAATGGCGTCTACCAAGTGCGTAAATGTAAATTCTCGGCACTGCTACACATAGAAGGACATGAGAGAAATGATGTGATATCAGATGCTGAGCTTCTTTTGTCTTGTCTCCAATGCTAGTCCATTGCAACTACTTTCTACTTTAGCAAATTTCACTCGATAATCATTCAATGGCGCAACAGAGCAGAGCCGAATGCAGGCGTACATGCAGGAGAGGACAAGAGAACATCAATCTCTGTCTGTTAAATGAGCAAAAAACAAGCTCTGTTCTTTTGGCAGTGATGTCAGCGCACTGTTCAGAGAGCTGAATGTATGTTTACGTGCCATCTGTGCGCTTGCAGAAAAGAGAAAGCTGAAGATGGACTGCTGCATCAGCTCCTCGTCCTCAACTGTCAGCTCTCTCAGCCATCCATTTTTCCATCCGTCATGCCATCTGCGTATCTCAATTTCACACACACACACACACACACACACACACACACACACACACACACACACACACACACACACACACACACACACACACACACACACACACACACACACACACACACACACACACACACACACACACACACACACACACACACACACACACACACACACACACACACACACACGGTCCTTTCTCTCTTCCTATCTGTCCTGAACTGCATTCACCCCATTCATTCATCATCTTTTCAATTCCTCATCATGCTCTGTTGCATTCATCAAAATAATTCCAGAGGTCGTCCTCACGTTTCCGTTCTAGTCTCTGCTTTAATGTGCATTTATCAGGGCAGGTGGAAAACTCGGAGGAATACAAAGGAATTTAAAAAGAAAAAAATTGCGTGCTGTAATCATGAGAATGCATTTACAGTACAGTGATTAATTGCGTTGTCATGTTCAAATACAATGAATACTTAAGCAGTTTTAAAATGAATCTTCACCTAGCGCTTCTGCGGTGTGTGGGATTAACACTAAATATTTCATGTTATTGAATATATACATTATCTTTTTTATGGTAACAGCCCGTTCACAGGGTGTGTGAATCAATCCAGATTATAGTTACCAGAATATTAAATGTAACTATAAAGAGATCAAAAACTGCTGTTCATTAATACATTTAAGTAAATAAATAAATATTTCATTAAAATGTGTAATCATTGGCAAATTGCTTTAATATAATAATAATAAAAAAAGAAATGAAACACTTTGAGACACGGTATTACTGAAAAATCATCAATTTCAGGTTATCAGTACCTCTGTGTTGTGTTGGATTGTATTACACCATCTTGTTGTTGATTATTTTCCCATAATAACGCATCCTGAATTGTTTTATATCTTACTAAAGCATTGCCCTAGTCTGTGAATGTTGTATACATCTTATGCTCGTGTCTGTGTCAATGATTATACCTTTGTTCTTATAAACTATAAACCTCCATTATCATTGAATTTCATGGAAAATAAATATTCTGGGAAATATGTCTGTGCAAAAAAAAAAAAAAAAAGAAAAGTTGCATGTTTCTTGGGGAAAAAGCCATAGAACAAAATAGAATAGCAGAATATGCTTCTACACAAAATACACAAAATGTTAAAAATAGAAATGAGACAATTACCAGCACGATTGTTACCAAGCGATGGATTGGACTAAGCTCAAGACCATGTTTTCCAATTCTGTAGTGATACTGAAATATCTAAGTAGCAACATGACCAAAATGTATATTTAAAATCTTCCCAATAGTTGTCAGTTCTTTGAGAAGGAAAGACACATCATTACACACCAAATATCATTCATTCATTTCATTCATACCTCTTATCCGAACTACCTCGGGTCACGGGGAGACTGTACCTATCTCAGGCGTCATCGGGCATCAAGACAGGATACACCCTGGACGGAGTGCCAACCCATCGCAGGGCACACACACACACACACTCTCATTAACTCACACAATCACACACTACGGACAATTTTCCAGAGATACCAATCAACCTACCATGCATGTCTTTGGACCGGGGGAGGAAACCGGAGTACCCGGAGGAAACCCCCGAGGCACCGGGAGAACATGCAAACTCCACACACACAAGGCTGAGGCGGGAATCGAACCCCCAACCCATAACCTTTACTAATGTGAATACGTCGTGTTAGAAATGTTCTTCTTAGAATAGTCAGCTGATGATGTTACTAAATGGCTCTGTGGATTCCTGTTTAATGTAACAGCTTTAGGGGTATTTAGCAGAATTTATATTACCCTTAATGGGAGGCAATTACATAACAACAGCACACTCAGGTTCCTCTTAAGTTAAATCATGAAGAAGCCAAACCTGAACACAGTAAAAATTAATACTTTAATGATCGGAACAATCATTCTTCAATTTTGCTCTGATTCTTTATATAGCCTGTGTTTCATGTTCAACTGCAATACACATGGTCATGTGACTAGTAGCCTAATATTTAGATTTCTTTATTGTTCAGCTTTAAAGCTCCAGGTGTTGATCCCAGTGGCTCTGACTACAATAAAAATCCCACGCTTGTATTAACATGCTTGTTATATTATAATTATTATATTATATTATATTGTAAATTATTATATTTGTACATTTGTTAACGACTTACATTTATCTCATTTGTTTAACAGAGCAGTTGCTCAATAGACATGATTTAATTATTAAAGATCAGAATATTCATGATGTATATGTGTCTGTCCTTGTTTATGGTTTCACTTCAGTCATCTTACTTCTGCAGTAGTTTTGATCATTCAGAAACCCCAACAATAATAAACACAAAAAAGTTGTTCCATTTAATAAATGGTGGACATCAAACTCTCATTTTTTAAATATTTTACAAAATTGTCTTATTATTGTTGATATTATCTTGATATTATTGTTGAAAATGACAAAAAAACAGGTGGCTAAGAGAATTATTAGAGATTTATTTGATTTGAATGTTTTTGTAGATGTTCACTAATGTGTGTGAACCTGCAGAACAAACTGTTTTATTAATTATTTGAGTTTCATGTATAATTGTTTATCAACTGTTTCAATATTTTATGCCGCAGTGTTAAAAAAGGGGGAAAAGTACCAAATGAGTCTTAAGTAACTGAAGAAATTTTGGATCACTGGATGTTCAGAAATAGTATTTTATGAGATTTTGAATATGAGACACTTGATATATTTTATTCATTCAATATTCATATTGTATATTCATTCTGTCTATATTGTATCCCATTGTCTGCATTGTCTTGTATAGTTTGTACAGTATAGTGTTATTTAAGTCTGTACTTCTGAGAGTCACAAACTGCTGGAACCAAATTCCTTGTGTGTGTCAACACACTTGGCCAATAAACCTGATTCTGATGCACCAGTTGAGCATGGAAATAGAATCTGGATGAAAACAGGTAAAGATGAACTTACACTTGTGTGGACAAAAATGGCCGAATCCTTCTGATGTTATAGAGAAGGAACCATCATGATCGTGTTACATTAGCAACATGCGAGGAAAAGGTCCATGGATACTCCAAGGTTGCAAGCTGTGACTGAAGGGAAGATCAGATCATTGTGCAGGGAGATCCTGACCTGCGGATGAATCGGAAGTTCAGTTTTGCTGGGATTGAGTTATATACTGTATTATTGTCGCTACGAGACAAAGGCGAGTGAGGATCCAAGTGCAGTTTAGACTTTTAATAGACAAAAACAAGAAACAGGCAAACAAACGGGCAGAACACTGAGCACACAGAAAACAAGAACATCGACACCAACATACAACAACAACTAACACCAGGGAAGTGAACAAACAGGGTAGATATAGCAAACAGAAACCAATCACCAAGCAGAGACAATCAGTGACTAACACGATACACCTGCGGGGGAGACAGAGTGCAATTAGTGTCCATGGTAACCAATGAGTGGGCGGAGCAAACAATTAACAGCAAGGCAGACAGCAGACAGAAACAGGGCAAAACACAGACAGACTCATTACAATTATATTATACAGATATACTGTATGCTGTGCTCTCTCTTATAAACTTAAATGTTATAAATCTGTGTGATCAAGATTTGATTTGTTTTGTGAGGGAAAAGTTTCTTTCCTAAGGAAAAACCTCAGCAGCTAAAAATGTAAAGAAATTCAATTCACTTGAGTGGTGCTATAAGCTCTGCTCACGCTTTCATTGTTGGAACACTTACTCACATAGGCACCGAGAGAGTGGGCTTGTATGTTGCTTTCAGCGTGGGAAGAGCTTTTATAATGCTCGTCAGTTAAAGAATACCAAAGGATTGACACCGGATAAAAGCCTTACCAATGGAGCCTCTGTGGGTAGAGCGCTTTCCAGTTTGGGCTGCTGAAAATAAACCATGAAAGAGCTCAGACTGGAAGAAAAGCTTGACTGCTGCTTGCACTGTTGGAAGAGCATCAGTCAATTGATCAGCCTCAAATGCCATCTGGAAGTTCAGAGGCCACAGTAATCGTGATAGGATTTGGAGAGTACGGAGGAGGTTTTAAATGATTTAAAAAGGAAACTGTGGATAGTGTGGAAAGTAGATATGTATTTATTCACTGTTATCAGAAATAGCTAGAACAAAAATTGCAAGAAATAATTGGTCATTAGTGAAAAACACTGGGGGGGGGCACGGTGGCTTAGTGGTTAGCACGTTCGCCTCACACCTCCAGGGTCGGGGTTCGATTCCCGCCTCCACCTTGTGTGTGTGGAGTTTGCATGTTCTCCCCGTGCCTCGGGGGTTTCCTCCAGGTACTCCGGTTTCCTCCCCCGGTCCAAAGACATGCATGGTAGGTTGATTGGCATCTCTGGAAAATTGTCCGTAGTGTGTGATTGTGTGAGTGAATGAGAGTGTGTGTGTGCCCTGTGATGGGTTGACACTCCGTCCAGGGTGTATCCTGCCTTGATGCCCGATGACGCCTGAGATAGGCACAGGCTCCCCGTGACCCGAGGTTGTTTGGATAAGCGGTAGAAGATGAATGAATGAATGAAAAACACTGATAACATGAAGTAGAGGTTGGGGCTGATTTTATTCTAGACCAAACTGTACACGATACCGTACATGTTGTACACGTCATGGGTTTGTTTCTCTTTATACGTTTGCTTTGTTCGTTTTTCCACTGTCCTGTTATTGGTTTGTTAACTGATTGTATTCACCTGGTCTTGTCAGGTATATGTTAAGGCAGCGGCTAAAGGTACAGACTCTGAAGTGTGGAAGTAAAAATGAAAAATCAGAAAAGTTTCACAAACCCCTGAAATTGCCCTTTGGTTTTCCAAACCTAGATTTGGAAGTAGGATAAATGAAGGGAATTGTTTAGTAATCATTCTACAGCAAGAGACATGAATCAGACATGTCTGATATAATCATTAACAATGAAATATAACAGGCCTTCAGACCAGCATTCAATATTCATGGTGGTACTTTAGTGTTTTCAATTAATTCCTTTAGAATATGCGAATATTACCAAAGTACATGAATCATCTGAAACACCTCCAGGAACAATTTAAGAGTCATTTACTGAGATAAATGAGAGCATGTAGAATATGGATTAGTCTAGTTTCTTTCAAAGGTTCTTCCACATGTTGTCTCAGGGAACGTTTTCTTGCTGGATATTTCTGGCTTTCTGATTTCCGTTAAAAATGCTATACAGATAATATTGTTTGCTAAACACTCTTTATTGTTTGCTACACACTGTTTATTTCTTCCATAGACATGCATTTTCAGTCAATCAGTGTCAATCACCTTCAGATGTGTAGATATGTTTATCCTGCTCTTGGATTGGTGGACAGTGAAGTTAACTCTTTTTCACCAAAAGCCATACCACTGTTAAAATGGCCTGTTTTGTGACGTAACATATATTTGATACTAAATAAGGAAAATCACAGGATGCTAAAAACAACAAGGTCAGGAATTCACACATACTGAGCTTCTAGCATATCTGTTAGTCTTTTACATCAGCAAAACATATGACTCTGAGAGAGAGGGAGCAGCAGCTGAACACTGAACTGAACACACATACTGTACTCTCTCTCTCTCTCTCTCTCGCTTACTCTGTCCGTCTGCGCAAGGTTTCTCCTTCACACCAGTTTTTAAACTCTCCCTCACTCTTTCCACTCACCTTGTCCTGATCTACTTCCCAAAACTGGACTGTGCTGCAAGGTGCACAGCATTTAATGCCTTTTCTACCTCTCACCCTGCAAAAAGATAGAGCCAAAGAAATAAAAAAAAACTAAATACAGCAAGTGTATAGGAATAGTACTGAATGTTCAATACAGAAGAAGAAGAAGAAGTAAGAACATGAAGAAATGATACAGCAGTTAAGCTTCTGTATTAATCACTGGAAAAGACAGCCAGAGAGCCACTTCTGTGCCCTTAAAGAAAAAATCCTCCCTCAACGCCTTGCATACTAATCTTCACAATTAACACCTCATCTTGAGTTGCTTCCGAAATATATTTTATAATGAAATTCTGAACTTTTTTAGCCTTTTTTTCTGACATGTTGGTTTCTCTTTTTTTGGTTTCCTATACAGTATTTTTCTCAATTCCATCTGCGCGCCTGCTAAGACCGGTCCTCTACATTCAGTGAGCAGTGCAGCGGTGCTTTAGTTCGTTAGTGTATCCAGATCTCTGACATCCTCATCTGTATACTCTGCTTAAACAGATCAGCATCTTTCCAGCCAAAACCTTCAGGCTCATCATTTTGTAGGTCCATAAATATTCGAGCAGAGCCTCCAATTGCCATAAGCGTGAATGAGTCTTATTACATTTGAGTTGTTTACATTTATTGGGCTCTGATTACAGAGTTTGCTGGATTTTTCATTCATATGTGATAGAATGTCTTTGTTTTATTTATTTTTTTCTGTTATTAAATGCGGGGGGGACACGGTGGCTTAGTGGTTGGGGGTTCGATTCTTGCCTCCGCCTTGTGTGTGTGGAGTTTGCATGTTCTCCCCGTGCCTCGGGGGTTTCCTCCGGGTACTCCGGTTTCCTCCCCCGGTCCAAAGACATGCATGGTAGGTTGATTGGCATCTCTGGAAAATTGTCAGTAGTGTGTGATTGCTTGAGTGAATGAGAGTGTGTGTGTGTGCTCTGCGATGGGTTGGCACTCCGTCCAGGGTGTATCCTGCCTTGATGCCCGATGATGCCTGTGACGCACAGGCTCCCCGTGACCCGAGGTAGTTCGGATAAGCGGTAGAAAATGAATGAACGAATGAATGAATGAATCAATGTTATTAAATGCCATTGTATCTGAGCTGTCAAAGTCCCTCTGTGACATCAGTACACCACAATTTAGAAACAGAATCAATGACCACAACATCACAAATGTTTCTAGAATATAAACTATTTCACCTGTTTCATGGTGGACTTTTCTTTCATGCATTTTAAGAGACTGGAAAATTGACTGTGCCTCCATGTGTGACCATCAGTTGCTTTGTACTTTGTAAGTTAGGATTGGGGCTTTGGGAGGAAAAAAAGGCCCATGAACTCTCCCTGAGCATCAGGAAGAGACAAATTAAACTTCACACCAATTTCTAAACTTCCACACACACTGATCTATTTGCCAAAAGCTCAACTGCACTACAATCAGTAATACTTCCAATATCCCCAGAGCAGAACTTCTTCACTGTCTGAGAATCCACCCTGTAAATGTCATGCCTTCATTCAGTGGTTTGTTTTAACAATAAATAGATATATTAACACTAATTGTATATTGATCTGATTATCCATAAAGACTTGTTCCTCTCTGGATAACTCATTACACATGTAGTAGTTTCAATTTGTTCTACCACACTTCATTTGTTTGTACTGAGCATGAAAACAAGGTGGCTTACAGTATAAAGATGCACGGCTTATGGTGAATTAATCTGATTTAAGATTATGAGCTGTATTTATTATATGAGAAAGATTTCAGCTTTGTCAGGGACGTACGATATTGACCGGTCACGTGTGCTGTAAAAAGCGGCTGATGGGCTGCGGTTTGCCTTTGCCAAGAGACTCAAGGTCCCAGATCAATTATGCAAAAATCCTCAACTGCAGAAGAAGAGCTGTGTCAGAGGTTTACCTTCTTATTCAATTAGAGTAACAGATTAATACTTGGTTAATGGGTGTATTGGGATTTCAACCAGACTAACGTGCAAAGAAATGATGGGAGGTTTCATCACTGAGCTGTTTATTTGTATACCTTCGGTTCCATCAGTTGCAACAACATAATGGAAATTGTTTCATCAGACAGCAAGTCTGATATAAATTATTGATCTAAGTAGGTTAGGTAAAAACAGAAATATAAATAATAAAAACTACAAATTCTTAAAAAGCTGAGTGTCTGCTTTCATATGAGCCGTTAATCTCTAATGTGGACTGGGACACGACAAAGACATTAAATGCTGAACTCGGACACAACAACAAAACTGGTACAAATTTCATTTTTGTCTCCTGGTAAAACAATTAAATCACTTGCTAGCAAAAGCAAACAGATGGCAAAATGTAGACTAGACTCCAGTTTCCTTGAAACCCTTTGTGTAGGATAAGCAGTACAAAAAATGGATAGATGAAATATTCAGTACAATACGTCTTTTCAATTCACAATAACAAGCTATGCTATAAGAAAAAAGAGAAACGGCAACGAAAATGATCAGCATTTTAACTCATTTATCTCAAATCCTTAAATACTACGCATATGTGAATTTTCTAAGAAATGACAGGAGATGATTTGGTGACAAAACCAACACTAATAATGAATTTTTAACAGTAGTAGTACATCAGGTCTACGAGATGTGCCAAAGATATTTCACCGCTTATCAGGAAAAGCTGATATAATTGCAATGTAAGCAGCTTTTTGGCACACATCAGCAACTTACAATGGTGTTATAACACCTTCACTCCTGTAGTGTTACACCATCTCACACCTTCATAATAAAATCACTATCTGAAGAAAGACTGGAATGAAAGATGACCTTATTGTCAGTCATGAAAT
>NC_083462.1:8456361-8496361 GCF_030014155.1 Tachysurus vachellii | reverse complement strand
GTCAAACTGATTGGAAATGTGTGCGGTTGTGAGAGTGATGGAATTTCATCTGGACCTGTAGACAAGCTCCTTGGACATTAAGGGTTAAACTCCAGAATGTCTTTGCTGACGGAGTCATCATGTCAGACTTGAAGAGAAAGTGACGCATTTGGCTGAGATTTTAAATTCGGCAATCAGCGGCTTAATCCGCTCAACCAGTCAGTCGTGCAGCAGACACTCACAATATATACGGCACAATGTGAGGGGGAAAAAGACATCAGAAATGTACTGAAAAGTGTTCAGAAATCCATGGTAAGCACTTTTTTCTGATATTATGTCAGGCACAGGAGCATGACAATATCAGTGAAATTGCTTAGTTGTCATTACCGACACTATTCTTCTGTAATAATGTTTGCAGACACTTTACACAGTGCCGAGGCAAATGCTGAAATATTTAATAGCACAGTGCAGGACCATGTGATGAAACCGAGTCATTATATCACTTCAGTTGTTATTGATATTCTGTGTAGAACAATAAAGACGGATTTCTCTTTATTTTGCTGTTTGCATCATTTTCATGCTGTAGGTATTATTTCACGTAATAACGCACAGTACTGAAATGTACTGAAATGCTATTTTACAAATGTTCGGGTATAAAAGAAACTGATATAAAGTTTTAAAAGTATTTAAAAGTAAAACAAAATATAAGATACAAATATCAAATGATCGAAAAATAAATGCAATTTACTGTACAATAAAAAGGAAATGCAAAGTAAAAGAATAGACAAAAGAAGAATATATTCTTACCCAGGGCTTACATAGGTTACACAGGGACTTGCAGGTTGCTTGATATAAACATATAAAATAACATGAAATTGCTTTGTTACATAGAGTCTGTGACGAGTTTATACGTGCTATAATAGGAGAATGTTCCCTAACACAAGGTATGCAAGGTATGTCAAACTTTAATTAATATTGCTGTGGTATAAGTGAAATAAAACAATTAGAGACACGAATAAACGGCTTCATTATCACAATCAGGATGAATCACACCACCTCATCATCGATCATTCTCCCATAACAGCACTCTATCTTCTCTATCGTATTTCTTCTTTCATTAATAATAATGTTTAAACTTGTAATCAAACTCAGTTGCATGTGCGTTCTTGTAACTTGCTTGTTGCTGCATGTTTTGCTTGGGCTTTACACTTGTGTGTCTGATGCCATGCAAAGCAGGAGAGAAGGAAACAAGATTTATCTGTAGTCTGGATCTTAGAGATGCTCTAAGAAACGTGCCACACGTATGTGATTAGGTATCATGAAAAACGCTTCCATAACTTCACCAGGTTTAGGCTAGTGATTATTGGCTCCCAAGATGGCTTCTCATTATATCGAGAGACTAAAATGATGTTTTTATTTATTTATTTATATATATGTTTTTTTTTTATTTTGTCTTGTAAAGGCAAAATACTTCTTTGTATGGATTTAATATCTGCCCTTTAGTGGTATTGATTTGCTCAGCCAACTGACATTTAGGTTGCAGTAAGTCACACTGCAGGAACTAAACTAATATCTTTGCATAGACACCATGCTGCGTATTGCACTTATGTGTAGCCATAGCCAAATATTCACTGGATATTTTGTGCTCATTTAAAAGACGCATTTCTCTGTTTTTACACACACAAACCTTTAGTAAATCATTGCTTCGGTGTACATGCTGTATAAACAAAGCTAGCAAACTGTGTTTCTCCTTGTAGAATCAAGGGAACCTTTAAAAAAATTGAAGGAACATAATTGGACATAATTAACACCGACACTAAACGGCAATTAAAGATACACAATATATATTTTTTCAAGATAAAACAAACACACTAAAACACACATCATGTACCCTTGATGGTCCCACCCCAGGAACAAGAAGAAGAACGGGGGCATAGAAGCCTTTATTATCGCCACATATACATTACAGCACAGTGGAATTCTTTTCTTCACATACCCCAACTGAGGAGGTTGGGGTCAGAGTGCAGGGGCAGCTATGATACAGCGCCCCTGGAGCAGGGAGGGTTGAGGGCCCAGCAGTAGCAGCTTGGCTGTGCTGGGCCTTGAACCCTGATCAACAACCCAGAGCCTTAACCAGTTGAGTCACCACTGCCTCAAGACAAATACCTTGTTTGTCCCAAAAGTAACGGCTCTGGATTACTTACCAGAAGGTTGGAGGTTCAAACCCCAGCACATCCAAGCTGCCAGCAGTGGGCCCTTGAGAAAGGCCCTTAACCCTCTCTGCTCCAGGGTCCCGGGATCATAGATGACCCTGTGCTCTGATCTGTGCTCTGAATTCCTAACAAACTGGAACATGCAAAGTAAACGATTTTACTGCACTGTAATGTAGATATGACAAAATTAAGGCTGATTCTCCTTCTTCTAAAAATACTTACGTTTCCTTCTGAGAGTGACTCGGGTTATTCTCAGCATGTCATACGCTCAGCAAAACCTTTTGCGCAAGTTATCCCCTGAAATTGTCAAAGTTGGATATGTGCCTATTGTGAGCACCCTCTCCACAGTAGCTGAGATATATCTGGGCAGATACGGACACTTTGAAAAGGTCCATAATTACTTTTCACTTTTAGAGACTATTCGGTTACGTTCGCTGTGTGAGTAATTGATGTCAGAAAATTTCTCAAGAAACTTTTCTGTGTGAAGAAAATTCCCTTTCACTGCGCAATTTTATTGCTCCTGACCTTTATTATTACTCTGTAATACGTAATGGCTGACTTTTGTGCAGCTTAACTGGTGGCAATTACTAGAGGATTTCATGCACGTATTCACATAAATTATACGTACAGATACAAATTATTTGCACATTGTGTGTGTAAAACAGATGATATTTCAGAGTGATACACTCACTTACTGCATCTAAACTTCCATGTTTAACATTGACACAGTTGCAGCACTGTATAAGCTAATGACAGTGAGGTTGAGATCATTGGCTGTAATTGGGATATAGATAACTACTGCTCCAGCTGCGTATCCACTAATCAGACAGGTCTGATCCCTCTTACTTCACTCTTTTGTGGTTGATTGTTAAAAAAAATCTAAAAAGCTGTCCGCAATCAGATTCTAACACACGAACAATGCAACGTTGTGCAGTTATGAATGCCTACACTGACATGCTACACCTGTATGTTTCAAAGAAAACTGACACGTTACTAGGAAATAGCACAAAGATCTCGACGTATTGTGTGTTGTTGTAGGTTTCGGGATGAAAATACTTTCTTTAGCCGGCCCAGGCTAGAGATAGATGTTGAGAGGATGCATATTTACGAGACCTGGCTTGGCCAAGGGCTCAGGAGGAAGTCGATCCATGCCAGGATCCTGAGCTTTCAGTCCTGGCAGAATAAATCACTGCAGCAGGCTCAGATGGCGAAGTGGTGACCTGGCTATGTATCATCACCCAATCACACACACACACACACACAGACACACACACACACACACACACACACACACACACAGACACACACACACGGCCACTGAGAAACTGGTGAAAGAAAGCAGAAGGAGATGAAACTGTGTGAAACTGTGATTGAAAGGTTTTAGTGTGCTGTAGAACTGACCGTGTGTGACTCCTAATGTAAACATGGACAATATACACCCTTTAGAAGTCCTAGCAGGTCACTACATGAGTGTCATTTCTTTGTTAGTTTTCACAGCATTTTAATAAATGACTTACGAAGGTGCCGATGCTTTTATCTGATGTTGACGCAGGGTAATATTTCGAGTCTAGATGTGGTTTTCGGCAGCGGTGCAATCGTCTAAATTCGAGCACAATGTACAAACTTACCAGCATCTGTGTGACATAAAAAAAAACGGCACTACACACATTAATCAGCGATGTATTATTTTTATCTATTTTTATATATTTCCACTGTAACCCAGAGAAGAAAAATCTGTTCTCTCATACAAGCAAATTACAGCCAGCTTGAAGGAGGATAGCATTATGAGCAAATGGCAAACAGAAAAAAAACAAGCTATTTTCTAGTAAACAACTCAAGAGAAAACTTATTAGAAATCAGTAATGTGAAGATAATTGTGTATCCAAGCAACCATGACAAATAAAGAACATGATGGATTGAAGCTATTTATACTACAGAGCTTCTAAATTCTTGTTTCTGATTGGTCAGAAGGAGACCGAATGATCTTTAATAGCACAGCTCTGAGCCGCCGAACGCGCTTGTTCTTATTCTTTATCATCTCTATCGTCTCATATCACTTCTACCGTATCCAGTATCTCCATCTTATTCTTATTATTGTTATGATTATTATTATCATTTTTCAAAGAAGCCTCCAGTGTCATTACGTGTCATCGCAAGTAAAACTGTATTTACCTCAATTTATACTTCACAGGAAAGACTTCATAAGTTATTAAGTAGTGTTTTATAGCTTTGTAGTTACTCAGCAGCATTAAAAGCTCTGTTTTATTCATTTTAACAGCAGGTTAAAAAAAGAGAAACCGGTAAGTCTCGTTTTTTTATGCAGAGGGCACAACATTATAAATATACAGACATCACAATAAATGGATAAAGAGTATGATATGTTGTGATTTGTGGTATAAAAAGGAGCTCTTTGCACAAAGGTCCGCATCACACCACCGTGTCATTCATTCATTCATTCATTCATTCATTCATTCATTCATTCATTCATCTTCTACCGCTTATCCGAACTACCTCGGGTCACGGGGAGCCTGTGCCTATCTCAGACGTCATCGGGCATCAAGGCAGGATACACCCTGGACGGAGTGCCAACCCATCACAGGGCACACACACACACTCTCATTCACTCACGCAATCACACACTACGGACAATTTTCCAGAGATGCCAATCAACCTACCATGCATGTCTTTGGACCGGGGGAGGAAACCGGAGTACCTGGAGGAAACCCCCGAGGCACAGGGAGAACATGCAAACTCCACACACACAAGGCGGAGGCGGGAATCGAACCCCCAACCCTGGAGGTGTGAGGCGAACGTGCTAACCACTAAGCCACCGTGCCCCCCCACCCTGTCATTGATTATTTAAATTCACCGTCATTCCATCAGCGTGTTATTCCTCACATAAACGTTGTGTTTATTAGTGTCTTGCTTCTGCCCATCTACTACAATAACTGTTACTTCCAAGTGAATTCATTTAAAAAAGAACAACATGACCACTTTTTTTTAATCCTAATCTATGATAATTGACTCATTTTAATGCATTTTAATTTGAAGTATTCAAGACTAGGAAAAGTTCAGTATCCACATTGAGAAAATGGCTTTCAAGTGAGGTAAGAACTAGTATTTACAATATTGTGGTCACTTATTCATACCACAGAGCTGGAACCACATTTTGGAAGCAAGATATAGAGAAGATAACAAGCTCTTACCAACAAAAAAAACGATCATGAGGAAGCAGAAGATTAAAAGTAATGACGCCGGATTGAGAAGATGGATTACGAGGAAAAGTTCTGGGTAAACCAGGAGTCAATCAAGATGTTCAACACATTAGTCTTGAGAACAGACCATTAGTGTTTGCTTCAGCACGCCGTGTTCATAGGGAATACGACTCACCCATGAACATCCAGTGAGCTGACGAAACACGTTCGACTAATTAAACGCACTTGGACAGGAATAACAAATAACACTGCATAGGAAATGTCACTCAGCAATTTAGTTTATGTAAACTTTATCACTGTGTCATTAACTTTGATTGCCAGTCAATATTCTCTTTGGTAGAAATGGCTCTGTTTCACATACAGGGAAGACTTTATTTCTGGTAAATCACAGTCGTAATGACGAAGGATTCACTGTATTGCACAGTTTTAGGTTTCACAGTGAATTGTTGAAATCGTAGAAAGTCCTTGCTGAACAAATTTAGAGAGCTGTACATCGTTTGTCCTGAAGAGCTAATACAAGACACAAAGCAGGCAACATCCCAGAGTGAAAGGTCAAGAGTTGCAGCTGTAAAGATTGGGATTAATTGTCATCTGCACAGCTTCTGTCCTCAGACTGTAACTCTCGCATGGATCCTTTAACAAGCGGTGGTGGCTCAAGCGGTTAAGGCTCTGGGGTGTTAATCAGAGTATAGGGGTTCCCAGCACTGCCAAGCTGCCACTGTTGGGCTCCTGAACAAGGCCCTTAACCCTCCCTGCTCCAGAGGTGCTGTATCATGGCTGACCCTGTGCTCTGACACCAACCACCAAAGCTGGGATATATAAAGAAAGGATTTCACTGTGCTGTAATGAATATGTGACAAAATAAAGCCTTCTATTCTATTCTAACTAATATACAAGTGCAATACACTTAGACTGCATAGTAACATAGAAACTGTTCTACAAGAGGAATGGATCAAAATCCCTGTGGCCGCTGTGCAGGACTTCTGGATATCTGTCAGCTCAGACAGATGTCATGCATAGCGGCCACAGGGATTTTGATCCATTCCTCTTGTAGAACAGTGGCAAGGTCACAATGTGATGATGGTGGAGAAAAAGGTTTCTCCTCTAAAACGCCCTCAAAGTGGCTTAATAATATACAGATCTGGTGCAGGCCATGGGATATGTTCAAATTTATTTTTGTGTTCATCAAACCACTTCGTCACCAATCTATTCAGTAGTCCTGAACCTGAACCTAGACCAGTTCAAACTCGAGTGATGAGTAGCTGAGGTTGAGGAAGCACTAGAGCCAGAACTCAGACATCATGCTGACACTGGTGGCATTTCTACACCTGGGTTTTTTTTTTGTAATGTTTTCGATGTTTCCAGCGATTTTAGATTTAAACATTTCTATTTAATGGACTATTGGCTTTTGCATGGAGAAAATATATTTGTGCAACTTGCATTTGGCAAATAAACAATTCTGATTCCGTTACAGAAATAGCATGTGCCTTCCCCACAGCATGATATCATCAAGTCTAAATTTTGGCAAAAACAACAGTGTGTGTGTGTGTGTGTGTGTCACTTAATGCATAATTTGGAAGACACGTCTTTTAGCTGACCTTTTTTGTTGTCTGTATTTTAATGGATGTGAATTCGGGATGCTTTTATAAATAATGCAATGCTGACTATCTGGGCTCCGAGAACTTTAGAGATAACTAGGTGTTAACTGAGCTGATTTATTCATCACTGCATTATTATGCAGCCAAATGACACACACAGTCATAACAATGCAAATTCTTCTCACTGCATGATGCTTATTTTATGCATAAAAGCAAAATTTACTGCCAAAGAAAAGATGGCTGCATGCTTTTTATTTGTAGGCTATTTAACACTCTAAGGCACATTCAGATACCAATCTAAGAGCTCCCACATGAGTAAATAAAAGCGGAGTGTAATGGAACTATCGATTGAGCGTGACCTCAGACCAGGTTGAGCAGTGGAGTGTTTCCACAATCTGAAGCACACACACCATCTTATTTGGTGTTAGAAATGAGTGTCTGTGATATTTCCAGCTTTAACTTGTTGAGATTTTTCTGTGTGTATAAGTTAAAGCTGTGGAAAAGAGTGACTCTTTCAACACCTGACTGTATCTACTTTGGTCTCTTTAGACAGCCTATCCGCCCCACTGAATGTAACCATCAAGACCTTAGAGGGCAATGCGGCTGTGGTCACATGGGACATCCTAGAGGGAGATCCGGTCATCGGCTTTGCCATCACACAGCAGGTACTGATGTATGAAATGTGTTTAAGAGCATTGTAGGTAATTCATTTTTGTCCATGTGGATATTTAAGTATATAGCATATAGACCCAGTATGGACAGCATATACATTTTAGACATTGTGTAGAAAACGTTAGCAGATGCACACGTGTGTGTGTGTGTGTGAGAGAGAGACAGAGAGATAGATAGATACATAGAGAGAGAGAGAAAGAGAGAGAAAGAGAGAGAGCAGTCAGGGGAGATGCGCTGGTACTCTGTGTGCTCCAGTAATGAAAAGCAGAATCACCATCTGTTAAAGCGCAAAGCCATTACAGCTTGTCACCAAATTCCCAGACCAAATGCTATGCCTGAGTTTTAATACCAAGCCAACAATGGCCTCTTCTACTTCCTTTCATTCCAGTATACAACAGCCACAAGTGCACTTTCCTTATGAAGTAGCAAAGTTTTCCCTTTTTTTTGCTGAGCACTAACAACAAAGTCATCAAATTGTGACCGTGACAAAATGCATGCGGGATATAAAAGTCCTTTCTATGTCACACACGTCCTCTTGCTCATTCTTGTTTTGGTTAAAGAAGTGGATTCAATACGTATAGAGTACGAGTATAAGGCTCTAAACCTGTTGTTATGGTTAAATTCCAGTCCAATTTTAAAATGAATGGATTATTTATTAATATATCATTACAAATCCTGTTTAATACTTTTCCAGAATCTTCACCTGGACTTGTTTTGACTGCACCGTGGTGTAGAGTCATGACATATAATCCCACTTCTAGACCATCTCAGTCCCATGCTGTAACATTAAATATGGGAAACAGTTTAAGTACATGGTACGGGTGCAAGGAACTGCAATACTGATTATCAATGACTAGCTTTGCTTCTGAAAACTGTTCCACAATTCAATTCATTTGTATAGCGCGTTTAACAATTTCCAATGGTCTCAAAGCAGTTTTACATAAGTATGGAAAAAAGAAAGAAAAAAAAAGAAAGAGAGAAAAAAAGAAATAAATATATCATAATAATAATAAGAAAAAATAAGAATAAAAATGTGGGCACGGTGGCTTAGTGGTTAGCACGTTCGCCTCACACCTCCAGGGTTGGGGGTTCGATTCCCGCCTCCACCTTGTGTGTGTGGAGTTTGCATGTTCTCCCCGTGCCTCGGGGGTTTCCTCCGGTTACTCCGGTTTCCTCCCCCGGTCCAAAGACATGCATGGTAGGTTGATTGGCATCTCTGGAAAATTGTCCGTAGTGTGTGATTGCGTGAGTGAATGAGAGTGTGTGTGTGTGTGCCCTGTGATGGGTTGGCACTCCATCCAGGGTGTATCCTGCCTTGATGTCCAATGACGCCTGAGATAGGCACAGGCTCCCCGTGACCCGAGGTAGTTCGGATAAGCGGTAGAAAATGAATGAATGAATGAATGAATGAATGAATAAAATACTATATATTTATCCCTATCCCTAATGAACAAGCCGGAGGTGACTGCGGCAGGGAAAAACTCCCTGAGATGATAAAAGGAAGAAACCCTGAGAGGAAACCTCATCCTCATTTGGGTGACACTTTACAGTAAATAGTGTAAATATAAATAATGTCATTTCTACAACAGTGTATAATAGTCCTGAGGAACTAACATCATTGGTTCAAAAG
Organism: Tachysurus vachellii; assembly: GCF_030014155.1. Lineage (NCBI taxonomy): Eukaryota > Metazoa > Chordata > Actinopteri > Siluriformes > Bagridae > Tachysurus > Tachysurus vachellii. The sequence goes on along the minus strand of NC_083462.1, from coordinate 8,487,054 downwards.
AAGGCATGACAGTTTCCACACTACACTAAGTTCATGTTTTCCATTTTATGGCCAGATAAAATATAAAGATAAAGATATCAGTATAATATCTATTTATATGACGAGTGAGCTGGAGTTTTTTCCATTGTGCAATATTGATTCTGGTCCACTATGGTGTACAGTGTTCTGTGAAGAATAGAGGCAGTGGTGGCTCAAAAGTTAAGACCCTGGGTTCAAGAAGATGGTGATTCAAGCCGAATCATGGTATTGCCGAGCTGCTGCTGTTGGGCCCTTGAGCAAGGATTGTTCTTTAAATATATAACATATTTATTCATGAAATTCCTTCATGCATGGTAATAGGCCATGTCTAAATATTCCAATGAAATACATAACCGTTTACTGTACAATCTTAAGATAACATCTGACATGCGGACTCATTGAGGGGTGGGGGGTGCCCCATGTCAGGAGACCTGATGGGGACCTGGTGTGAATAAATATATGGGAAATACAACAATTTAAATCATTCTTTGGTACTGAATTTGGTACTGATTATAGTTTTTCTCACACTCTTGTAACATGTTTTTTTGGCAGTACTAGTACTCTCAAATGTCTTCCTTCCTGTCTGTATATTTTAGAAGAAGGACGTGCGCATGATGCGTTTCATCCAGGAAGTGAACACTACCACTCGCTCATGTGCATTATGGGATTTGGAGGCTGATACAGAGTACATTGTCCATGTGCAGTCTATCAGCATGAGTGGCACAAGCCCTCCTAGTGACCCTGTCCTTTTCCGCACACCAAAAGAGTCGGAAAAAATGGCCTCCAAAAGTCCTGGTAAGTTGAAACGTCAATCCAGTGTTATCATTTGTTATCAGTGTTATCAGAACTTCTTTACTGGCAAAGACAAAGTGGACTCTTTGGACTAAAAGACTAGTACAATATTGTGTTTAAGGATTAAAAGTAAATGTTAAAAAGTGTTATATAATGAAGTGTATAATGTGGGTATTTTTCAGGGACTCCCAAATTGATGCAGTATATTCACAGTACCATATAGATATTATGGGTGTATGTCACAAACATGCTATATAAATTCGGATAAGTAAATTATCCCAAAAATTTACACTTAGGCCATCCTTAAAAATATTTTGGTTTAAACAAATTAGCATATCGTGACGTCACTGACTGGGTCTTCAACCCGTGCCTTCGGGCGCATCATTGCAAACCTTATTTTGATGCTGGACACAGTTTTTCCAGAACTTTGTGCCAAGTTAAAGCGGTGTCGAGCTGTTTTAATGAATTTTTAGATGTATTATGGTGCCTGAACCCGTTAATATTATTTCATTGCTTTTGTTTTGAAGAGTATAAAAAAAAAGGTCGGTCTTAACGCAAATTTACAACCGGCAAGTCGTTCGGACTTAAAGCAAAAGAAAATAAATAAAATTGAGTCAGTCCTAAATTGACAGGGTCGGTCGGGTTACGGCAAACAAGAATATTTTTAAGGATGGCCTTATATGCAATTTTGCTTAAGTATTCTATGTAAAAGTATACAATTAATGCTTTTTCTTATAGATTTATAGTCTGAAGTCGAAAATATTCAAGTATACTCTACTTCATTACTCTCCATAGTTGCCAGACGTAGGATATTGACCGCATGCATTAAAAACTGAGGCTGGATTCAGCATATGATGAAAAGCGAGCTAGAAAATGGTTTGCAGCCAGATCATTAACATCGATTCATGCATAAACGCAGCAGGGTGGCTTTCATACTGCTACTCTAAGAATACACTCAAATTCAAAGTGAAAATGTCAGCATTTATTGCAGGTTGTCCTGCCCTATCTACACATCCCATAATATTGTCTAGGTTTATGTTTTAAAATACATTTAGTGACCCAGATATTCAGTAAACCTGCGGCAACCGTTTTATTATTCATCGTTTCTGATATTTCAGGTAGAGCTCCGATACGGTTCACGTTGTCCTGGAGAATGATGTAAATGATGCCCCAATTACAGTGAAGAAAAAAAATGAAGATATCTTTCCAGCAGCTTTTCACCACAAAATGCCAGAGAATGTGCAATGTTTTGTTTGACTCCCACATCCATTTCTGAGAATGACCCCGTGTTGTTTTCTCAAAACCTTTTACAATGAGTCATATAAAATGGTTTAGACTTCAGGAGAATGGCAGGAGAAGTCCAAGAATATTTTTCTGTAGGCAGCGTAATAGATGAACAAGTGACATGTTGATTGCGCCTTTCAAAATTAATTACAACGTTTACTGTGTACATAAGCAGCTGTGTTGTGTTGATCATAATGAGTTAAGTCGTTAACATTTGCATATTCGGTAGAGGATGGAAACAGTTTTAAAGTTGCAGAAAACTGATGTTTTTTTTGACTGAAGCAGAAATGCACATACAGACATTGTTGCTAACGGAGATTGTTTATGGCTAGTTTACACACTTTTGATGCAACATATCAACGGTGACAGACAGGTGTTTATTAAAAACACAGTTCCGTAATCAGCCATTAGCACTTGTGTTTCTCTCCAGTTAATCGAGCAAGTCTTCCGCTTCACTTCATTTCAAATAGCTGGAGGGTGGCTAATGAGCACAGACAGTTAATCTTTTCACCATACGCCTCCTGTTTCAAGGTGAAGTGGCCTCATGTTGCTTTTTTGTTCTGGACTTATGACATGCATCTGCATTGACAGGCAGACAGAGAAAAAAAAAGTACAGCTTCAGAAGCATGAAAAAAAACAATAACTTTTCAGCTTTGAGCAAAAACAGATGAGTTCCTTTGTTAAAGGATGTTCTGTCAATCCAGCTGGTCTGTCCTCCAGGGCTCATCAGAGGCTAACACAAATAGGGAATTTGCAAATGCTCCTAATTACCACCAAGCACTTTACATCTACTGCCAAGAAGGATGGTCTCCTGATATAAGACAGGACCGGAAGGAGAGAAACATCTCTTGAAAGAAACCTTCCATTTCCAGTGGCTGATCACAGCTCATGATCAAAGTCCTCAGCAACTCATTAGTCTTCTCATTAGTAAACACACCACTTCACATCTAGATGATTAAAATACATACTTTTCCCTTTTAAAACATACTGTACATTCTTAGGTAATGTTTAAAACTGAGTAATATTATGAGTCATGTTTGCTGAAATACAGTCTAACCGTGTTCCCTTGTGTTTGTGTATCTTGTCAGATGATGTAACAATGAAGGAGGTCGGTCAGGCACAGTTGAGGGCCGGAGAGCTAATCATCATAGTAGTGGTCCTGATCATGTGGGCAGGTAACACATTTACACCAAAAGATTTAAGTTTTAATCAACAACATTCTTCTTTCTCCAGTAGTAGTAGCAGTTGTCATCTCAATGCAGTCACCTTTCTCAACTCTTAGCAGTCAGAGACCCTCTGAAGCAAGCAAGTATATTTCTAAATATTTATAACAAGTGTTATAACTCTACAGGAGGTCGCGTATACACAAATACTCAGATTTTCAAATAATATACAAAAATAAAAAGCACAGTTTTCTCACACACTGGCATTGACAAGTAATGTATTGTATGTGGATGTGATAAAGTCGCAGTTTCATGGATGCATTTAATGACAACGAATGTGTTAGAAAACGTGACAGCTCTCGTTGTAGTAGCGGCAGGTCAATTATTTATAGCAGTAGTAGCGGTAGTTGCTAGTTGCAAAGTTATTTGTGGATTCTTAAATTGCTTTCAAAATCAAAACTTTATCCAGTATATAATTTATTTGCACATTTTACAACTTAACACAGATGCCATTCCGTTACAAACTATATGGGTTTCAAATACACTAAATAAATTCCCTAGATAAACCAAATCTAAATTTGAGTCATTGGTAGTCACTAGGCTTAGTGGTTAGCACGTTCGCCTCACACCTCCAGGGTTGGGGGTTCGATTCCCGCCTCCACCTTGTGTGTGTGGAGTTTGCATGTTCTCCCCGTGCCTCGGGGGTTTCCTCCAGGTACTCCGGTTTCCTCCCCCGGTCCAAAGACATGCATGGTAGGTTGATTGGCATCTCTGGAAAATTGTCCGTAGTGTGTGATTGTGTGAGTGAATGAGAGTGTGTGTGTGTGTGTGTGCCCTGCGATGGGTTGGCACTCCGTCCAGGGTGTCTGCCTTGATGCCCAATGACGCCTGAGATAGGCACAGGCTCCCCGTGACCCGAGGTAGTTCGGATAAGTGGTAGAAAATGAATGAATGAATGAATGAATGAATGAATGGTAGTCACTATTAGACTACCATTGCATTAGACTTTAACTTTGAATCATAATTTCTATCCAACAACCCCAGGACATTTTGTTTGTAAAACCATTCGGGAGGAAAACTGGCCAATGTGGCAATGATCAGGATGTGAATCTTGAGATTTGTTGGATATACAGTACATACATCTTAAGGGCTGTGCCATTCAATTTGTAAATTGTTCTTGCAATATTGCCATTTGCATTGCTGAGTTCTCATAATGATGCCAATGATAGATTGGCCCACTAACCCAAATGTAATGGTGTGTAAGAGAGAGACAGTGCGAAAGATGGAAAGAGACACAGAAAGAGAGAGGGTGCTGTACCACCTGACTCAACTCTGGCTAATTAACAAGCCCTTCATTAGGTTGAAATGAACATGTTAACACAGAGAAAACATGAAACAGTCCAGAATAAATGTTCACTACTGATGTTTGCAGAACAGCTAAGAACAACAAAAGCCGGCTTCACACTTTCAGAGCTCATTTATAATTGGTTAGTAACATTTGCCCAAATGTACAGAGATCCATCTTCAGCTTTTCTATTATCTCCTTCCTCCTCCTGACACCCCCCATCCATCACTATCCCTGAGTTCCTCTCTCCACTTCAACCTTTTTCAAGCCCAGCTTTCCAATAACACACTCTAGCCATTTCCTCTTGAGAAAACTCCCAAACGCTATTGTAATTAGCTTGAAAGAAGTTTGCTAGGTGTGTGTTAGATGAAGAATGAAGGATGAAGACTTCAGGAGCAGAAATTACCCAGAAGTCATTCTAGGCTTATGCCATTTTCTTTGTATTTTTCTGATACAATCTCTGCATTTAGTATAGGTTTATTTTGTTAAGCTTGGTTAATGTTAGCTCGTTAGCACAATATATTCTTGTACACATGTTCAAAGTGCTGCATGTAAATTACCCAAAATGATGTTACGTGACAAAGTCTATAACTAATCTGCTAGCCGAAAAAACATCTTCATGCTAGTTTTATAGATCAGTGTCTATAGATACCATCAAGCTCAACATTCGTCAACAGAAACATGAGATGTGCAGCCTACATAGTGCACCTGATAGCAACAATGGACAAATATTTGAAACAGCCTAATTTATGAAGCTTGTGTTAAACGTACAATGATATTTTGAACGTACACTGACAAATACTTTGAATTTCTTTGGTTCAAAACAGTGACCGAGGAGGAAAATTCAACTCAAGGTGTAATCAAACAAGGTCATGAAATCAGCCAAGCTAAAAGTAATCTTTGGGGTCTGTTAAATTTAACTCCTGATGAAAAGGCCCACAGTATTGAAAAGTTTAATCACCCTTGCCATAGACAAAAATAGACATGATCAGGTCTCATTAGCCATGTTTGATAAGTTTGAAGTCAGTGACATCACGACTGGATTTGGGACTGCCTTTAATCCGAACTGTCTCTTTACAGGTGTAATAGCTCTCTTCTGCCGTCAGTACGACATCATTAAAGACAACGAGCCCAACAACAACAAGGACAAAGCCAAGAACTCGTCAGAGTGCAGCACCCCCGAGCACCCTACAGGGGGTCTACTGCGCAGCAAGGTCTAACCAATGACAGGCAATAACAGGCTTCAGCCTCAGGACATGTACGTCTATTTATACATGTATGATATATTCCATGTACTTTATTCCAATATATCGTCGCTGTCGGGCGGAAACCTCGTATGTCCAAATTTGGTCAATTTCATATTTTTTCACATATCGATGCTATTGGTCAGTCCCCACGTGGGTCTGTTATTTTTACAAGTTATTAACCAATCTAAAGTCTTGAAAATAGCTTGAGTGCAAATCTCATAACTCCATTGGACACTTCAACTGTCCACCTCTTCCTCACTCCGCGGGAGAGCTTCACGGCATATTTCTCCTCAAGAAGAGTCGAAACGAATCAACACGTCTTCTGAGGCAAATGTATTCAAAACACTGGGCTCAAAGAAAAAAAAATCTTGACCCCCGCTAGTTCTGGTGCACGTCTGAGGACAGGAATTTAGCGCAAGACAATCCACTGCAACGCGGACTAAACCCTGTGCACTGCAGATAAGGTACGGCGTTTTTTTAATTTCCTGAAAAATAACGGTTTTGGAGATACGAGGATTCCGCCTGACAGCGACGATATATAACATTTCACCACATGTTTAAAGCCACATGTTTTTTATAATTATGCTTAGTATTAAACCTAATAAATTTAACATTGAGTTTCCGAGAGATTTTGTAATGCTATTGTAAGTCCACTTTGAGTTAGGTTTGAGGAGTATAGCAGAATTTTCTTTAGAATTGTAACATAATGGTTTATGCGCAAATATGATGCTGTCATGCCACCGAAGTTCCAAGAATATGAGACTGAGACCAGATCTAAGGACAGGGAAAAAGGTCAGGCCATTAGCAAACAGTGTGACAATTGGTATCCAAAAATCCCAAGCAAATAAAGCGCAAAAATAAATAAAGCACCAACAGTTAACGAAGGCTTGGTATGTCCGGAAACAGGTTACTAAATTTTAGATAATGTGTATGTTTGGAGTGAGTCTGCAAAGTCCAGGTGCCTGTAATCAGAAATCTGGTGATGTCTCTGATGGTTCAGAGACAGAAACAGTTCCTGATGTAGGTTGCTTTGGTGATTTGGAGCGTTTGCCAGAGGCATGCATTTGGAATGTGACATAAGCTCTTTTTCTGATATACATCCTGAACACTGAGTGAACAGAGAACAGGTCCCTTGTAGTCATTCTATATTTAATATCAGATCTTCATTATCAATTTATTTGCAGTCCTGATTTAAATTCTGTCTGCAGTGCTCTGACATACACTGTTTATCTTTTGGCTTCTTATTGTTGATATGTTCTCCCACAGAGCTGAGACATACCGGAAAGCCATCAAATGACATTATTGTGAAACACGAGTGCCCATCTTCATTTGAAAAGACTTTTTAATACCACATCCTATCAACAAATACGGACCCCTTGGTGCTTGTCTACGAAGTACACAAAGACTATGATACACTCTAGCACATTTGGCGAGTCCACTTGAGCACATCTGAAGAATGAAGCCAAGACCTGAGAATTGAAAAGTGCATGACCGGGCGTTCCCTCGGGTCTGGCTCCAAACAGAGACGTTCCCTAAGCTCTGAGAAGAGAGAGCTAGAAATCCCAGGACACTCTGCCTCCAGCGCCGCCTCGCACAGATAAGCAAAATGTGTCATCGCCTTTGAGGGAAGACGATAATAAACCGGAATCGTGCTATGAATGAAGGGGAACAATTTTTTTCCCAAAAGCTTTCTCTTCTTATCAGTGCTGAAACAGGATCATATGAGGAAGGGGATAAACTGAAGCTATTTCACGTATCTCTGTCTTTCTCTCTGCATATTCTCTATTTTTTTTTTATCTTTTTTTTTTGCCATTTGGTTCCTCTTTTCGTCATGCATTTCCTTTTCTTCCAACTCATTTTTCCTCGCTTGAGGTTTCTTTTCCACCCTGAAAAGGAGGCACCGCTGTAAACGTGATAATGTGTATTGGTGCAGTACGATCTCTCTCCATAAGCACTCTCTCGCTCTCAGGGCATTCGAGTTAAAAACCAGAGGATGAATAACACAGTGGCTCACGCTGAACCTCATCCATCACACCATCCACATCAATCCCATTGCGATATATAGACGATATATACGTATATTATATTAATGCAGTGATGGGGAATATATTTAATCACTCGTGCGCCTTGAGTAACTCAAACAGCTTGCCGTCGATGATGAGTATATAAACGTAGAGTATTTATTAAGTTGCTTTGCTTCTCATTACCTGGTAACGCTCATGTTTTATGAGTACTGCTATAATTATGCTTCTGCTGTGACGTATGGCTCCATTAGAGATTCCGGTGCCTTTCCTCCGAAGCGTTTCCTTACCAGTGTCCCATCTCCTTCAAGACCTTCGACGCCCTCTTGTCTCATTCTTGTGTAATAAATTTATGGTTTGACAGCTTAAGTGAAGTATGCGAGATGAGGGAGCGGTTTGACAGCACGTTATTGGAGTGTCAGGACAGATGGACTTGTCACTTACAGCACAGTCGCTGACGCGGACTTCGTCCTCCAGGGACAAACTCAACAAGTCGTCAGTTTACAGGAAGCAATAAGAACATGCTTAATGCAGGTCAGAGGTCTAGAAAGAATTGATTTGTACCACGACAGGGCGGGCAAATATGAGGAATGTGTCGGACGCAGAGGCAGTACAGCTTTTAATAATGCTTGATATCTGTTGACACACAATATCATTAATAGGAATTCATTTATTTAACATTTAGATCCAAGAGTTAGTTTGTATGCTCTAGAATAAGCACCAAACTATTACTTCAAACTTTTTTTGTAATATGTGTTACTTATAAATTCATGTTGTTACTGGGTCTATAATTATTAGCGATGCTACCCCGTCGATACCGTTTTTCAAACCATGTTTCAATGCGTTTTCTGTTTGTTTCATATTTTATTTTGCTCTGTTTATGTTTCCTGTATATACAGCAGCCATGAAAAGCTTGCGAACACGTCAACATACACTTTCACCACTAAGCTTGTTCTTTATTACGTTAGCGAGCTGATTTTAAATGAGGTGCATTAGCTAGCCATGTTAGTTACTTTCGATGGTGTTGGATTGCAGAGCAGAGTGGGTTTTGTTCTACTTTGGAAACGTGTTTCAATACAGCTGTAATTACAATAGGTTTCATTCTTCAGAATCCTTCGTTGTCGATAACTCATAATGGGTAAGTGCGGCTATTTTTACTCACCTTGCGTTATCCAGAGACATTTTTTCTCACATGGCTAGCGCTTACTACAGTACGTACTCCTCTCTCTGGTTTCTGGTGTTAAAGGAATATGTTGTGGTATTTTTTACAGAGCACAGTATACGGTCTGCTTTGACTACTTTAGTTTAGTCTTTTCATGTTGCCTGTTAATTTGAGCAATGATGTATACTCACATTACATAATATAATGTTCTATCGGATGCTGGTATTAGAGTGATTTACTAGAAGAAATAATTCATGGTGTGCCAGTATCGGGTAGCATCCCTAATCATTATAATTACTACAACCTGGCTGCATGTTGTGCATATTAGCAATAATAATATTGCTGCATACTGTGGTTGTGTTCTTTGCTGTGATATTTGAACACCCAGTGTTGAATCCTGGGTGAAGACTTTACTTTTTACTTTGTATTAATCAATACAACAGCACATGATAAACCACTTGGTGACACGTTCAAGGGCTTGTTTATGTATTTATTACATATATCAGCCATCAGATATACTGCATTGTTATCTCAATTTCCAATTATTGAGATTAAAGTTTGAGATTCCGTTTAAGAAGCAGTATATCATGCAGCTCTTCTCGGCAACGATTTGTATTCAGCTGCGTCACTGATTGATGGCAGTGTTAATCAAGTGGGTTGAAGGGTACTTGAAGGAGTCCTACTGCATTGAAACACCCCCCACCCACACACACACACACACACACACACCCCTCACCTCCCGTCCAGACATACGACCGTTACATTGTCATAGTGGCAGCCAAACGGAGTCGTCTGTTCCTTCATTTGTCATGCCACCCCCAACTGCCAGCAGAAGAAGCTCTGTACTTCTCCTCTAATAACTGCTAATTAACCTTGGCCGGTGGGGAGAAAGCAGGAGGGCCGCCGGGTGAAAAATGGCCGCTATCAATATCGTGTCTGGGCAGCTTACATAAGGCAGAGAGGATTATGTTTTCCCTTCCACAGATCATCGCTTTCCTGCCGCTAAGTTTCTGCTCTAACGGATACAACGTGAGCCAGTAAATGAGAACGAGGCCACAGTGTTCCTAAGCATTGTTCTGCTGCATTGACCAGAGCTTGTCCCACACATGACCCACAAAATAATCAGAAAGAAATAACCAAACTCTCCTCTCAACATCAGTATAGGCTCTGTTAAAGACATTTACATTTACTAGTCATTTCGGATATTCCATCCATTATATTCCATTATATATATATATATATATTCTGGACATGGAATGGAGAATATATATATGATTATATATATATACATAGATGGATATAATGGATATATAAATCTAAATGGAATAGATTTAAAATCACTTACAAAAAAAAAAAAAACCTAAACTGTGAGTGAGAATGTAAAATGGCCGACTCTTGGTAACTCTTTCATAAATTCTCAAGTAGGACAGCTTAAAATATTCTGAAATCAGCCACATTCCTGCTTTAACCCAGTCAATAATAGAAAAGCTTCCTATGAAGGTCATATCTACAATTAACTATGAACACATTCATATCATGTAATGCACTCGAACAGCATTATACACAATGGTTTAGGTATCTACAGTATATAAGCATTAGGAATTGTTAGCGTGAGGCTAACTTTAGGCTGACATTACAACGTCTGAAAAAAAAAAAGGTTTCGGGCTTGATGGAACTAATTTAATAAATGGCTTTGTGTAAAAATAGATTTGATTTTTTTTACACAATTACCGCTTATAAGAAATTATAATTTGGCTATGATGTCTTTTGTCAGTCAATAATCTACACTTAAAATTGAAATTCAATATGATAATAATCTATAATGTACTATGCAAGCCAGAGCTGGGGTTTACTTGGATTTGGTGCTCTAATGAGTTATAAATGCTGCTTATAATGCATTTGAATTCATTTTTAAATAATTACAGATATTGCTATGAACGCCTTTTCATAGTCATAGAATTATAACAACGATTATAGTGTAATTAACACGATAACATTATGAAGATATTTGTAGGTTATTGTACACATGGCTTTCATAGAAGGAGCCAGTAAATGAACCTTTAAGATTTATATACAATATACAGTAAGATTCAACACACGTTTTTACAGCTCCAGGGTCCCAGGTTCGATCCTGCCTTTGTTTAGTTTCACACGTGTCCGGTTCCTGTGAACCATAATGAAACGTCAGTAAATAGTAAGTAAATTCAACCTTTAAATGTTCTTATTCTTGTGGCAGATAATTCTTATTTTTACAAATAAAAATTATTTCAAGGTTAAAATGAATAAAATGTCTATAATATCTAAGCGTTCTCCAGTTGTAGTCCCCAAAACTCCCCAAATCCATGCAGGAAAAAAAAATTAAAAATAAGTATGACCCTAAACGGGATAAAGCAGTTCCTTAAGATAAACAAATGAATGAAGATGATTGTAATGTTGAAAACATCACCTGTGATGAAATTATGCGGTGAGAAAGAAATAGCATAAATTCTCTGTAAATATTTTCACGCTCTTGTCATTACCAGCTTTTCTTACAGTGTTGAAGGCGTCCTAAGCACAGAGCCCTTGTTGCCTCCTTTTTCTCCCGAGACTGTGAAGGCCAGGTTATCTTATATAATCTTTATATTTAAAACTGGCGTAGAAACATATTCTAAGCCTTTTACTTCTCTTGGCTTATGGTTCAGTTGATCATATTACTCAGTAACTGTTATTCAGTATTCTTTAACTCGTTTTAATTAAAACATGTCATTATGAGAATAAGGGGTCTGAAGTCTGACGGGAGTTTTTTTTTTATGAGTATTTATATTAAGACGTTGATGAAATACATTTCAAACGTACGTGCTTAAACTTTTGATCGGTACTGCATATTTCATTTCTTCTTTACAATCCAGACTCTCTGACTGTGCCATATTTCACCACATTCCCAATCCCCAAACACAAGAAGCCTTTGTTTTTCATTTAGGCTGATGGAATAAAAAATGAACCATAATGAAACGTCAGTAAAAAGGAAGTAAATTCAACCTTTAAATGTTCTTATTCTTGTGGAAGATAATTCTTCTTTTTTTTTTTTTTTTTACAAATAAGCACTTAGAAATGTTTCGATTAGCGGTCAGTAAGACCAGATTATTTCAAGGTTAAAACGAATAAAATGTCTATAATATCTAAGCGTTCATTATTAAACACTTAATAATAATAAGGAGTGCTGTTGGATTCTCAATTCTGATTGGTCAGAAAGTTGATTGATTTATTTCTGAATCGATTTCGGGAATCATTTCCCGCTACACAGGTTTATACGGTGTTAAAGCTCTTGTTCGAATCCGTTTTCTTACACAGAGACTTATATGTTGGATGTGCAACAGAAACTGATTATTTAGCATTTTATGAAGGAGTCTCCTGTGTCAGCGCTTTGTAACAGACAGATGTAAAGCTGTTCCTTGAAGTTTTTCAACGTGAAAGACAGAGAGACGGGTTTCTCGTTAACAAGACAAGCTGCAGCTTTTTGTTTGATTATTAATTTTTTATTAATAATTAAATTAATTACTGTTTATAGCTGCTTCAGTAATGTAACATCAGCTAACTTGTTTTGTTGTCCACAACATTAAATGTTACTCTAAATGGATAAAAAGGTACCATCCTTTAATAGGTTATTTGCTGTGTTATAAAGAGATATAAAACACTTCAGATGATGGTGTTATTGGAAAATAATATATTTTATGGTAATGCGAGGTGTCAGACATCCTTGTTGCTGATTATTTTCCTATGACAGCATGCCACTTTGTGTTTTATTCCTCATTATATATATATATATATATATATATATATATATATATATATATATATATATATATATATATATATATAGTATATATATATATATATATATAGTATATATAAAATACATAATAAATACATATTGTTGTTATATTAGTGTTCATCATACATTTTTTAGTAATAGTAACAATAAGGTTATGAGTTCACATCCTCTGACTCCCAGTAAGACACTGATGGACACTTGAGCAAGGTCTTGAATCTTCATCTGCTCGTCCCTGTGCTTGGACTGTAAACTGTTTGTAAGTAACGAATAGATCTGAATGAAAGGAAAACTATGGTAATCTCTCGTTGTTGATGAAAAAAATAAGGTTTAATAAGTGTTATGTACACTGGATGTAGACTACAATAAATTTGTCGCAACACTGAAAAATCCTTAATCATGCCTTTACGGTGTTAATGATTTAAATCTACAGCTCTTGTACATAGGTTTGTGTTGTGGCTACTTCTATAGCATTCCCAACTGTGATACCAGAACGCCAAGCCTTAAAGCACTTAAAAGAGAGAGATGCTAATAACATAACAGAGGAATTTACATTATATTGTGTTGTAATTAAGCAGAACTGACACGGTCACATATATCATTGTCCCACATATTTACTCTGACGCATGGGCTTCAGGATGAACGTTCGTGTGTAAACCACAGAGTCTGTGTTACTTGATGTTCATAAAACAATGCTTCATGAGGGCTAGCATGTTTCTGCTGTTCTATACGAAATTATACAATTTATATGGATTAAAAAAAATTACATGTCTACTTATGTACTGACACAAAAATAATAAAGTATTCAATATTTTCAAACAAGGATAAGTTTCGTTCTTTTACATACTATAAAAATGTATGCTATAAATATCTAGAAAATAATGCTTACGGTTTAGAAATGCAGCTATGTATAACAAGTGCTATGATACAAAATGGACCTGTGTTGGAAGCACCGTGTTGATGAGAGAGGTCAGAGAGGTCTGAGCTAACAGGAAGTTTAGGGGAAACTCAAATGGACACTCTTTAAAACCATGGTGAGCTGAAAAACATCCCATAAAGCATAAGATACCAAACCTTGAGATGTCAGATGAGCTACAACAGCAGGAGAAAACATCAGATTCTGCAACAGAAGCATATGATCACCTGGTCACTTAAAGATTGAAAGAAATGACCAGGTAAAGTTTGCCCAAACTTCAACTATCCAGTTTTGATTGTTCAGAAACAAAAACTGTCAGGATGTCCGCTTGGACATTATGGGGCGTTTTCTGTCACGTGTCTTGTCTTACTCACCGGTTTATTATTGGGCAAATTATTGTGTATTTATTTCCCCTGTGTTTGGGTTAGCTTCAGTGTTTTGGTTCCTGTTATCGCGTATTTATTTTTCGTGTCTTTGTTAATAAAATCAGTTTTTAGTTTGTTATCCCTGCATTTGGGTCTGCTTTTATCCCTCCGTTTTCTGACAAAAACATTAAATAATGTGGCATCTGCACAACCATATTACGTGTCAGAAAATCCCTGTTAAGAAAACTGTAGCCAGTGCCAGTGTGCTTTTTGACAGTTTTTATGTAGGCCTCCTGTCGATTTTTTCTAGCAAAGGCGCTTCACTCCTCCCACATATCAGTCTGGAAAGGAAAATGTGAAGGAACCCAGTAAGCGCCTGGCACAGATGATACTTTTACTATGAGCAAAAATAAACATATTCTGAAAAATTTGGTAATATAGGAAATAAAAAATTTCCATTTTATTAGTGGTTAAGCAAATCAATTTGGACTCTGAACTACTGACACTTCTTTAGCTGTGTAAATTTAAATGTAGATAAATGTATATCACTAACCGTTTAATTCAACGCTTTGGTTAATCCATTCATTCATTCATTCATTTTCTACCGCTTATCCGAACTACCTCGGGTCACGGGGAGCCTGTACCTATCTCAGGCGTCATCGGGCATCAAGGCAGGATACACCCTGGACGGAGTGCCAACACATCGCAGGGCACACACACACACACACACTCATTCACTCACGCAATCACACACTACGGACAATTTTCCAGAGATGCCAATCAACCTACCATGCATGTCTTTGGACCGGGGGAGGAAACCGGAGTACCCGGAGGAAACCCCCGAGGCACGGGGAGAACATGCAAACTCCACACACATAAGGTGGAGGCGGGAATCGAACCCCGACCCTGGAGGTGTGAGGCATGCTAACCACTAAGCCACCGTGCCCCCCTGGTTAATCCATATTTACAGAAATGTACGCAATGCTAGCTAACTGCAAGTCTAATGATGCTAACCAGCTAAAACTGATAGTGATGATCATGTGAAAAACTCAGCGATGAGAGATCATAACAAAGATAAAGAGGACAATGCAACAGGACACCGAACTAGCAGCAGTGAGTTAGTATAAGCATAATTTCACATGTTTATAGTGTTATATCTTAGCTATCAAGAAGGACCAAATGACAGGCCAGGTTAAAATGCTAACACCTGCTGAACGAGAGTGAAAAAAATAAAATAAAATCATTACAGTGTTGTAATTAACCGACTTACCCGCAGTCACCTTGGCCTTGGACTGTGAATCGCTAAAAGGTTCATAACTTGATACTTCAGCCTATAATAATATCTCTAGATGATTAATGATCAATAAACAAAGGTTTAGGAAACCTCTCACATGCTGCTCTTATGGAACACGAGGCTTTGTCGTGCCGCACTGTCACGTTCATTCATCTCTCAAATGCCACCCATAAGAACTAAGCAAACATATTAGATGTTACACCACATAGTCTTTGCATGTGTATGTGCTTACATCACCATCATCCTTGAAGCATCAATAAAATCTGCCCTTCAGCTGTAGAAGCTTCAGGATCAAAGCCATCCATCTGCCTGGGACACACACAAAAGGCACGCAATTCTATTAGATTTGTAGCCTCTGACTTTCATGAGTTTCATTGTCATGATGAAAAATAGGACTCTCCGAGAAGCAAACGAGTGCGAAGCGTGCCCTTTAAGCAGGACATTTAAAATGATAGGTCACACACAGGAACTGGCAGAAATATAGGGAGAGCTAGGCTCGGTGGTCATTTTAATAGGAACAAAATAGGAAAAGATATAATCAGCCAATCATGTGGCAGCAGTGCATTACAATACAATTAGACAGATACAGGTCAAGAGCTTATATTATTGTTCCCATTAAACACAACAATGATATACTGTATGATCTCAGTGACATTAACCATGGCATGTTTGTTTGTGCCTGATCGGCTTCTGGGATTTTCAAACACACACGACAGTCTCGACTGTACATTACAGAGTGACGCAAACAACATCCACTGTGTGTGGAAATGCCCTGTTAATTAATGAAGTCAGAGGAAAATGGATCGGTCGGTTTCAGCCTACAGGACGGCTACGGTGACTCAAATAATACTCCGTACAGAAAAGTATCTCAGAATACACAACATGTCAAACCTTAACACAAGATGTACCGTTCATTATTCGGCTCACATTTTCTTAGAAAAGAGTAGTTACTAAAGAAATATTAGAAACTTATTAGCACCTGTGGTTTAAATGACAGCTTGCAGTACTATTAGCCTGTGTTGTAAATATCTGTCAACGACACAAAAACAAATCAGCTGATAATTTCTGTTTTGTCATTCATGAAACGTTTACTAATAGACTATCCGTGTCTCTGGCTGTACAGTATTTGTACTTGAGTTATTTTAGTTAATAGGATTACTGCGGGGGGGCACGGTGGCTTAGTGGTTAGCACATTCGCCTCACACCTCCAGGGTTGGGGGTTCGATTCCCGCCTCCGCCTTGTGTGTGTGGAGTTTGCATGTTCTCCCCGTGCCTCGGGGGTTTCCTCCGGGTACTCCGGTTTCCTCCCCCGGTCCAAAGACATGCATGGTAGGTTGATTGGCATCTCTGGAAAATTGTCTGTAGTGTGTGATTGTGTGATTGTGTGAGTAAATGAGAGTGTGTGTGTGTGCCCTGCGATGGGTTGGCACTCCATCCAGGGTGTATCCTGCCTGGATGCCCCATGACGCCTGAGATAGGCACAGGCTCCCCGTGACCCGAGGTAGTTCGGATAAGCGGTAGAAAATGAGAGAGAGAAAGAGGATTACTGCATAAAAAGCAAGTCAGCCATTGAAGAATTAACTCTCAGTGCCAGTTTCAGGTCCAGATAAAAAAATGTCAATGCCAATGCCAAACAGGGAGCAGCCGAAAGAACAACAACAACTAAATAAAGCATTCACTCAGCCTTAGCTGCTATATGATGTCTGGATGCTCCTTGTTTGTTCAGTTAAAGAGGCACTAATATATAAATATTAATGTGTAAAATAATGTGTTTTTCTTTTGTGAATCTTTCTATTTTTTACTATCATACTTTTCACTGAACACTTTTACCAAAAATAACATCACCCCAGCTCACACACACATACACACACAGTGATTATTTCCTCTGCTTTTACACGCCCATTGCTTTATACACAGAGACCTGTCTGTTTCACCAACACTTTGTATGAGCCACAAAATTAAAGCAATAACATTTTTTTCATTTATGCGAAGATGTGAGGTAACATTTTTACAAACAACAAGCGAATGAAAGACTCTATTGACATCTATGATGAGAATGCTGGAGGCATTGCAATTGCAATTCAGAGCGTGTCTGTGTGCGTGTGTCTGTGTGTGTGTCTGTGTGTGTTTGCGCACAGCAAGGAGATGATAAACCTGCCTCCTGCTTCTGTGCCTTTCACACGTTTTCAGATGTTTGACTGTGCGAGTCCTTTAGAGGACCGTGCGTCACTCGGTTCATCCCACACACACACCTGTGCTTATACACAGACAGACACACACACACACACACACACACACACAGTTTGTGGACCAGTGAGCTTTGAGCTTCACCTCGACAGCTTAGACTGCCTGCATTATTTAATGTGTCTGCTGCACAGACGAAGGCTGCTACTCAGGAGACAGAGAGGACGTGCAGAGATCTCTTCGTTCTTAAAAAAAAAAAAAAAAATCACACAGAACAACAGATAAACATGAAGCTCATGGAAAACAAATAGAGCAACATGCAGGTCCGTGGGTCATAGTCTTATCTTTGGATAGGATGGTAGTACACATGCTCACACACACACACACACACACACACACACACACACACACACACACACACATGCATGAACAAATCAAAGAGCAGAACAGTGTTCTGTGTGGGGGTACGTGTGTGAAACAAATGACATGAAAATGTCAATAGTGCAGAGCTACTGCCCTCTCCTGGTCTAAAAGAAAAAAGAGATTCAGACCTGAGCTAAAGAGATGCTCCAGTGACTTTAAACAACTCTGTATCATGCCTGAAGCATATACAGGATTACTGTAAATGTCCATGTTCCCTTTGTACTGAGAAAAAAAATTAAAAACAAAAAAAATCCTAATTATAATGACTCAAAAAATCACTAATAATGAAAGTGTAAGGTTGGTTTACAATATGCACTTATAAAACACAAAATTAAAAACAAGTTCTAAGGATGAGAGAGGTGTGGGCGAAAGTCTTACCAAAGCTCTTCTATATTTCTATTTGCACGTTTCCTCACTTTGTCGTGAGAAATCTTTGTGGAAAACACAAAGGAACTGCTTTATTCGGTATACTGACAATGAAGACTCCTTCCAGAGACTCTTACAAAAAGATTGTTCTAATATTTATGTATTTATGCACAGAAACTTTATATAGACTCTCTGTCCTTTATGTAGAGATGTTGCTTCGAATGAGCTGTTACTATAGAAACCGGTAACATTTTCGGATGAGTACATTAATATAAACCTGTGATCTGCATTGCAGCTAGAAGTTCTACTGTTATAAAAAAAAATGAATAAACTTTTAAGCAATCGGATTTGAGGACTGTAAATTTGCTTTATGCGTGAATGTAGATTAAGCAGTTTTTGGCTGTATTCTGTTAAAAACTTTGGGCAATTCCCTTTAAGGTATAACAAATTGTTTTTTATTTAGAAAGAGTCAAGAGAAGACGTAGATGAAATATTCCCATCAGCTCAGTGTATGTGCAATGACAAAAATAACTATGTACGTACAGTTCACTGAGCTTCCATTTAATGAGGTCCACCTACCGCATCAGACACCTTCTACCACATCGGTTGGAAGGATCCACCTGTAATAAGTCTGTCTGTGTTTTACCCTGTTTCTGTCTGCTGTCTGCCCTGCTGTTAATTGTTTGTTCCGCCCACTCATTGGTTACCATGGACACTGATTGAACTCCATCTCTCCCTCATGTGTGTTGTCTTAGTCTCTGATTCTCTCTGCGCTGTGATTGGTTCCTGTTTGCCATATATACTCTGTTTGTCCACTTCCCTGGTGTTGGTCGTCGTTTCATGTCGTATGTCTGTGTCTATGTTCCTGTTTCCTGTCTGCTCAGTGTTCTGCCCTGTGTTGCCTGACCGTTGCCTGACCGAGATAAAGAACTTTAACTGCACTTGGATCCACCCTCGCCTTTGTCTCCCCGTGACACCACCACAGTAACTCTTGAAAGGCTTCAAATGAAATCCAGTCTAAATAAATAAATAAAGGCAGCAGTGGATTTAACCAAGTACTATATTGTTTTGGCAGGAAAGAGAGATTGTCTGGGTCGCCAAAGTCTATAACATTTAATAACAGACAATAAAGGTAGGAACAAAGAGGGCGTACCTATTAAACTGGCAACTCGATATATTTCTAAGCTTCAGATAAAAAAAAATAAAAAAAAAACACGCCTTTGTCTAGCTGTGCTCTTGATACTTATTCTGAGAGCTTTACTACAGAAAAAAGTGAATGAAAAAAAAAAAGTGGCACATCATAGATTCAGGTCTAAAAAAAAAAAAAAAAAAAATAGACCATATTGTTTTGGTGTGAAGGAGATTTGGTGTCTTACTCTGTTCACTGTAATTGTCAGACTTTCTGTAGTACATGGAAGAAAACAGGATCAAACCTCTACAGATGCCTCTCAAGAAAAAAAATAAATAATAATAATAATAAAAAAAAGCATAAAAAAAGGTTGTGAATACTGCGTAACTCATTCAGCCCAGTGTCCAGGATCTGGGGGATAGTACAGGACTCGGCAAGTCTAGAGAGAGCGAGACAGACAAAAATGAGAAGTATTATCAAGAGAAAGGTTACCTGCTACAGCCAGATTGTTATTGCTATTGTTACAGTAGGGCCCAAAAGAACTGTTTAGAAATGATTTATCAATTGCTTTAAGCTGAGAGAAACTGTTATGAGAATGTGAAATGTTCTGTCTGTGAATATGTTGTTAGCATGTCGCTTGCTTCATTTTATACAACGGTGATGCAATATCTCATATACTATACTGTATATATTATACTATACTCATGAAGCTAACTGCCTTCAGTAGCGTAATAAATCAGTATTAACCATGAATAATGAAATATAAGTAGAAGAATGAAGTAGTTTTCTCAGACTACTTAGCCGTCTCAGACTGTACGGCTGCTACCGTTATGCAATGTTAGTCGCCAGACCACATCGCTAATAACACACAGCTTTGAGTTCAAGTGAAGTGAAGTTAGGAGTAAAGTGAGAGAGCGATATGAAACAGAAAGACTGAGGCATTGCATGAAAGGCAAAAGGATTTTGTGAGTAAAGAGGACATACAGCAAACTGATGAATATTATAGATGAAAATGCATTCAGGAAATATTGAATACTGTTATAGGGAAATAATCAACAATAGGACGGTCTACTGGGAGCTGCCGAGTTTCACGTGAGTTCGTTATTTTACTAACACAAGCAGTCCGCATAACGTTTATTGCTTTTATACCGCAGCACATTCACATTTCTCTCGCTGAAAAAAAAATAATACTATTCAACTATTTATAGTTGAATGTTTTAAAGTTAGCACTTATATTATAGCAGCTATAAACACACTCTCCTCTCACCAGTCTAGTGTTTTTCTCACTTTTTTTAAGACAAAAAGATGCAGATTGTCATGTTCTAAAGAAACCACAAAGCCCTCCATCCTGAAGACTTTACTGTGATCGACACTCGTGACTCTGCATAATGTTAAATAAAACCTCAGCACATCAACAGCTACATATTTTTAAACCAGTCCCGCTGCTAATCCAAGAATGATCTAAGAAGTGGAATAACAGTTACTATAGAAACGTGATTAGAATGACGGATAAACGTAAAACTTTGAGCCGTGCCGTTCTGGAAGATTTACCGTCATCTCCTGACTAATAAGATCCAAGTATTTGATGTAGAGGTGTAAATGTATGTGGGGTGTATAATGAGTGTTATGTAGTAATTCACTTCCATAAAGGAAAATGGAGTCATTAAGATTTTATGAATTCGGAAATACAGAAGAATATCCGTATGTTTGTCTGTAGTTCATCTGATCGTTAATGAAACATTAACAATTACAACTACAGCTGCAACCTGATTATTTTCCTTCACAGTCAACGTGTAACACAAGCCAATGAAAATGGATGAATAAAACAAACAAACAAACACACAAAAAAACGACTAAGAGGGAAGAAAAAGAAGCTGGAGTCAGATATCAGTTCCCTGGTTGTGAGAGTGAGTACCGTATGTGTGTGAGATGATGAAGCACAATATGGGTAGTTAAACATTTATATTAGCTGTTATAGAAACTAAAGGAAGCTGCAAGCCTCCACAGGATCTCTGTAGAGTCCTTTAGAGAACATGAGAGAAAAGCTGGGCTGGAGGAAGACGTACAGTACAGAGTGAAAAGATACGACTAACACAAAAGGGATGGTTATATCATGAGGAAAAGATCATACAATTAGATTATTTTAAGACTAGACCACAGTTTTATTACCTGCAGAGTACTCAAAGCTATCCAAACTGCACCTAAGGACAGAGAGAGAGAAAAAAAAACAAGTCCTGTGGAATATATATATATATATATATATATATATAACACAAATAAATTTGAATTTCTTTGCCACTGTCATCTCTGACTTGCTCATCAGGGATAAATTTACTCTCTCACTGTCTCACACTCATTTTCTACCGCTTATCCGAACAACCTCGCGACCCGAGCCTCGGGATCTCAGGCGTTATCGGGCATCAAGGCAGGATACACCCTGGACGGAGTGCCAACCCATCACAGGACACACACACACTCTCATTGACTCACGCAATCTCACACTACAGACAATTTTCCAGAGATGCCAATCAACCTACCATGCATGTCTTTGGACTGGGGGAGGAAACCGGAGTACCCGGAGGAAACCCCAGAGGCACGGGGAGAATCGAACCCCCAACCCTGGAGGTGTGAGGCGAACGTGCTAACCACTAAGCCACCATGTCCCCCGGGATAAATTTTAGATTTTTCTTTATGTGACATTGTTCACTGTTAAAAGTGTGACATGCTAATGAAAGCTAGTAGAAAAGTATTCAGAGATCATTTCTCTTATGACTATTCACCACTCACCATCGTCAGAATTGAGCCCGGGTCACGTTGTGAGACGGCAGGTTACCTGCGTTACTTAAATTAATCACGTTAATTTAATCCTATAGTTATTTCAATCCGTCAACATCCAACATCCGTGTTATATTTTCTAACATGAATTGATCATGCTCACTCAAACTAGTAATAAGTTTTAAGCAAAAAACAAATATTTCATTCATTATTTCATATTGAAGCTTTCACTCGGATTCCCGCTAAAGCTGATCCTGGAGTTAGGAAACAGTAGAAACACGGCTTTGAAAAACTGTACATTTTCTGTTCTGGGTGTTTTTTTTGAGTATTACTCCAGTGAGCTTCACCTGAGTTTTGTCTCACCCTGTGAGGTGAAAGAGTGAAGTTCAACATGATACAGTACGTGGGTGTATACGAGTGTGTTTGTTTTCATTCTGTTCACTTCTCCAATTCGTGTCCTTCTAGCCCACATTAGAGAAGGACACTAAAATGGTGTCTGAATTGAAGGTTTATGAGGTAGAATGTGTCTCACCTTGAAAAGGCTTCATCCAGATCATCATTTACCTCCTGTGAAGAAAGCCCATTAAATGTAGTTGCAACCATGTTGTCCTATGTTTAATGTCAGGGACGATGTGATCGGTGTGTGCAAAAGGTGTCCTGGAAAATAATGTTCGTACCCAGATGATGCTGTTTTCGTTCTCTTTGTGCTTCTCCAGATGGTGCTCCAGGTTCTCAGTGTTTTCTATGTGAAGTCTGGGGCAGTCTTCAAAGTCCAACAAGTTTTCTTTAACTGAATCTAAAAAAAAAAAAGTACACCCAAAAGCAACAAAATAAATTTCCTGCATTAAAAAAAAGGCATAAACATTTTCTCCTGAATGTAATAACTTTGATGTGCACTAATCTTGAAGATGGAGAAATCAAGCTCTTACAAAATTTTCAGGGTAATGCAATAAAAAAATTACAAAATCTCCCATAAACTTTAGTTCATTGTAGAAATAATGTAATTGGCTAGATGAGATGAAGAGCAATATTTAGATGGCTTGTGATAAACGTTTATTAGGAGTTCTGATGGCAGTGCTTTTATGAAATAAAGTTTATCGAAGTAAAAGTAATTAATAATATAAAATAATATCATTAATTTGTGTGTGTGTGTGTGTGTGTGTGTGTTCAGTACTATTTCCACTCATATAATCACAGTCAAGGCAATCTCAGATGTTTCAGGTTGAGTGTTATTACTTGTCTTTAAAACCGAACCAGACTTTTGCTCTTTCTCTGGAAATATGAAAGAGGAGAAAAATGAAACAAAAATCGTTAATCAGAAAATAACAAAATACAAATTATCTGGCATAAACAAGGTGATCGATGTTGCTTTCAGAAGTGAAAACTAGCTGGTAAGCTCAAGTGTGGGGTGTGGGGGTTTTACCCTCTCTGTCAAGCTGCCAGGTCTCGAAGGCCATGGTGAAGGCTTGAGCTACAGTCAGTGTCACAGCCTGAGCCTGGGAAAAAGATAAATAAGAGAAAGAGAAGGTGAGTTACATCAAATCTAATGAGTGTATGTAAAAACATTATTTATTATATTATTAATAATATAATATCGCAATACTAAAACATAACCATTTGCAAAAATGAAAAAAGACAATAAGATTTCAAATGATTACATTTTGTACCCATTCTAACTTGTATGACTATTAATTAATTAATTCATTCATTCATCTTCTACCGTCATTCATCTTCTAGGCGTCATTGGGCATCAAGGCAGGATACACCCTGGACGGAGTGCCAACCCATCGCAGGGCACACACACACTCTCATTCACTCACACAATCACACACTACGGACAATTTTCCAGAGATGCCAATCAACCTACCATGCATGTCTTTGGACCGGAGGAGGAAACCAGAGTACCCGGAGGAAACCCCCGAGGCACGGGGAGAACATGCAAACTCCACACACACAAGGCGCTTTTGGGAATCGAACCCCCAACCCTGGAGGTGTGAGGCAAACGTGCTAACCACTAAGCCACCATGCCCCCCCTCATGACTATTAATTAATTAATTAATTTGTTAGATCCTTCTTTCATTTACTTCTATTTATTTATTTATTTATTTATTTATTTATTTATTTATTTATTTAGTGGTGTCACTGGCTAGCCCGCTGTGATTAAAAATGACATGTTTATTGTGACACTACACACATCACCTAGTCTAAAGTCTCTGAGCTGAGCTTGTGTACTGGGGGACATTCGCTGCTTTGTTTATGTTAGAACCTGCAACACGTGTGTTATGCCTTTAGGATAAATGGGTTCTCCTGCTTTGTTATCCGTTCCTGAATCCCCACAAGGCCAATAATCTTCTCCTATTACTTGTTAAAATAGAGCTCTGCATCTCTTATGCTTTCTGTATAACAAATTCTACAGGAAAAATCTTACCACTTTCTTCTTGGCACAGAGGAATGCATGGCACTCCAACATCTTGTTTCTCTGGTTCTGAACGATGTAAGCAAACACTTTGTTGTGCATTTTGTCGGTTGTGCAATACGATATTCTGAATAGGAAAAAAAAAAAAAAAGCACGACTGAGTGTAGACTGTACAGGATTGGAGCGATTCTTATTACAGTTCTTTTGCCATCTGTCTCATAATGATGATGTCTACACATATATTTAAACAAATGCATCTAAATTACTTTGGGCATAATGTCGTGCATATGTACGTATCTATAAAGTAAGACTACATACTCGTTTTTGATGCATATTGCACATTTTCTGTTAATCCAATAAACCTCATTTCACTACTGAAATATTACCGTGGCCTTCAGTTATTTAACAGATCAAAATGAAATTGCTGATCCAAACACCCAAATGTTTATAAATGAAAATCATAGAAATTGTCAGGGGTTCCTAAACTTTTGCATAAGACTGTATTCTCTTTTGCTGAACGAGGAGAATCAGTGACATATACCTGTAAATAGAGGTGCGCTCTATTAGCTGATTGGACACACGGTCATAAATGACTATTTCCTGAGGAGAGACTGTAAGTGCCACCTTAAGGAGCTTCTTGCCCCCAGCTTTAGCCTGGGAATGAACAGATTTCCATAGAGGAAAATTGGTACAAAGAAAAATGAAAGACACAAGTGACCATTTTTAAATAAAATCTCAGCTTTCCAGAACATATTGCAGTAAGTCTCACTCACTCACTCATTTTCTACCGCTTTATCCGAACTACCTCGGGTCACGGGTTGCCTGTGCCTATCTCAGGCGTCATTGGGCATCAAGGCAGGATACACCCTGGACGGAGTGCCAACCCATCGCAGGGCACACACACACTCTCATTCACTCACGCAATCACACACTACGGACAATTTTCCAGAGATGCCAATCAACCTACCATGCATGTCTTTGGACCGGGGGAGGAAACCGGAGTACCCGGAGGAAACCCCCGAGGCACGGGGAGAACATGCAAACTCCACACACACAAGGCGGAGGCGGGAATCGAACCCGGCCCTGGAGGTGTGAGGCGAGCGTGCTAACCACTAAGACACCGTGCCCCCTATTGCAGTAAGTAAAAAAAAAAAAAAAAAAAAAAAAAAAAAAAAAAGCTTAACAACTATACACTGAAGGTCCACTAATGACAGACTGACAATGAAGGGAAATGACCAAAGAAAGCGAATAGCACCGTTGCAATGATCCTTCTGATGGCTGCAGCTGACATGTCTTCACCTTTGGGCTGGTCAACAAGAGTCATTCCCATGTGCCTGAGGTTAAAGGTCATGCCGTCCACAAGGGTCTCCCTCGTGTCTGTCCAGTTCTCTGGAAGCTCTGGGAAAAAAAGTGAGGTACAATCTTGTTAATCAGAGCTTAAGTCTGAGAGTTTGCTCTGTCAAACAGTGAACAAAAATTGCACAAAATGCACTAAATTGTCCAGAGTACAAGGATTTATGTAAACATATGGCGCAGAGAGAACTGGTGAGAAAATACTGCAATATAAATGGTCAACATTTGAGGAAAGCTAGATAACGTTCTTTGAAGGCTGATATCTTCTGGCATTTCTTGCTTTTCCCCCAAAAGCTCTGTTCACAAGGCTAAGGGTTAAAATTCATTCATTCATTCATTCATTCATTTTCTACCGCTTATCCGAACTACCTCGGGTCACGGGGAGCCTGTGCCTCAGGCGTCATCGGGCATCAAGGCAGGATACACCCTGGACGGAGTGCCAACCCATCACAGGGCGCACACACACACTCTCATTCACTCACACACTATGGACAATTATCCAGAGATGCCAATCAACCTACCATGCATGTCTTTGGACCGGGGGAGGAAACCGGAGTACCCGGAGGAAACCCCCGAGGCACGGGGAGAACATGCAAACTCCACACACACAAGGCGGAGGCGGGAATCGAACCCCCAATCCTGGAGGTGTGAGGCGAACATGCTAACCACTAAGCCACCGTGCCCCCAGGGTTAAAATTTAAAAAAAAAAAAAAAAACTAAAGACCAAAAGATCTAAAGACCAGCATCCATATTCATAAAGAGTCTAAAAACGATCTGAGAGCTCCTAATTTAACTTACAAATGTCTAACTAGGAAACTTAACTTAAGAGTGATTCATGACTCGGTAATTCGAATAGGGATGTCATTTCTGCGCTGTGTCAGAGATGTTATCTCATCACTATGAGCAACTCTTTGGACTAAGAATTTTGATGAATATGGCCCCAGATCTCCAAAAGATGGACCTCAAGACCGAATCTAAGTCTCTGGGTTTATGATCTATGGAACATGTGGATGGATCATAACATGACCTTGTTCAGGAGACTGCAGATAAATTGTCTTTACACATTAGTGCAGTAACGAGATAAAATATAAATCAACAGAAATAAAAAAAAGCAATTCAAAGAGCCAGACTTACTGAAGGTTTGCTTGTGTTTGGGGAAAAAACAACAAACATGGCAATACACTCACAAACAACAGTCCAATATGTATCTCGACGATTTGACAGTTATCCGTTGAGCCAAGGGATCAGATTAGCTGTGTTGTCTGAGTGGGAGGGATGTCACGCTCACTCTCACCTGTCAATCATAGTGACGCTAGCCAATCTTGGCCATTTTCTGCCAGTTTTAAGAAAAAAGAATAATTCTTTATTAAATTTGGCTTGAGTTTTTTTTTTAAATAAAAGGAACAGAAAGTCTGTAAACTCCATAGGTTTGCTGTATATATTATAAAACAAACAGAGTAAAATAAGTAAGATATGATGACACAAAACGCAGGCAGATGTAAAATGTGTGTGACAAGAACCAGGCATCACTTAAAGAATAAAAGACTTGCGAGTGTGCTGTTTAGAGGATAATAATCTGTGACAGGGTGATGAGATGCAGCCCAGCATTAAACAGAGTTACATCAAGTAGTATTCCAATGATTACAACGATCTGGTCACTACAATAGATTATTAAACATAGAAGAAACTGATGTAACACACATATCACGATGCACAGTGATTTCTTTCAGCTTGAAATGAATGTCAGGTTGGACGTTGGAGCTTCAAACCTCTTAAATGAAAGTAAATAAGACTTTTAATACTGTGCTTATTGTAGAGAAGCTTCTTTTTTCTAACTTTGTCGTGGTGGCTCAGTGTGATTTCAGTTTGTTGTGTCCATTACTGCTTTCCAATACAGTGCTCTATATACACTATATAGCCAAGAGGTAAATAGATACTTGATCATCATACTGTCATGTCCTCATTCTAAATCCATGGGCATTAACACAGATTTATTCCCCCTGTTATAATAATAAGTGCTACACTCTTTAGAGAAGGATAATCCACTAGATGTTGGAGCGTGGCTGTGAGGATTTGTGTTCATTTAGCTACAAGAGCGTTAGTGAGAACGGACACTGATGGTAAGAGGGAGAAGGTCTGGGGTTCAGTTGGTGTTTCAGTTCATCCTGTTCAGTGGGGTTGAGTCTTCATGGAGCTTGCTTTGTGCACATGTCAAGCTGGAACAGTGTTTGTGTCAGTGGCGTGGGGATAAAACAGACCCAAATTCAGGATAGCTTAAAATAAAACAGGGTTTATTAACTAAAAACATGAAACAGGGACAAGGACGAAAACTAAACCAGACATGACATCACACAACAACAGCAGACAACAACAGAGGATTCCAAGCTGCTTAAGGCAACTCGGCTCGAGTGAATACTAATCACAATTAGACACATGAGGAACAGGTGTGCAGAGGCGGTGAGGAAGAGACAAAGGCAGGGCAGACACGTGACACAAAACAAACAAAAGCACGTGGAAAAAGTCCGGGCGGAGTCCTGACAGTTTGGGCCGTACCTTAAGAGTAATTATAATTACTATATTTTAGTATAAAGAGATATTCTAGATAGTCGTGTAGTAGATAGTAGGGATGAGCGAGTACAGCATTATCTGTATCTGTATCTGTTAACCATATGAATTATCTGTATCTGTATCCGTACTCGGAGTGGGTGGGGCCTAACCTAGAAGTAGGCGGGGCTAGTCTTGAAACGGGCGGGGCTTTAACCGGTAATAATTAATTTGTAATATTTATAACACTAGCTTACTACCTTTATGTTTTATGAAATACAGCAAAAACGTGTCAGACACTCGGTGTCTGGTTACTGGTTAGAGACAGCTGAAGGTTTAAAAAAGAAATAAAATCTCCGACAGGCAGAGACGCAATGCGAGTCGCATTCTACCAAGCAAGCACCACGTCTGAACGAACCCACGGTTACCAGAACTCTACTGGTTAGTAAGTACGTATTATTAACGTTACAACCCGAAGTAAAAAGCTGAAGAAACCCTAAACGTTAACAGAAAAGACCCGCGAACCCGAGTGACTGAGGGAGAGACAGAGAGCTGTTGTGTGTGTGACTGTGAGTGAGCAGAGCGAGACACAGCAACACAATACATCTGTATGTGTGTAGGGGAGGGGCGCTGTGACTAGCCTATCACTGTAGGGAAGGGGCGCTGTGACTAGCCTATCACTGTAGGGAAGGGGCGCTGTGACTAGCCTATCACTGTAGGGGAGGGGCGCTGTGACTAGCCTATCACTGTAGGGGAGGGGCACTGTGACTAGCCTATCACAGAACGCTGACACAATCAGCTACCCAATGATGATTTTCATTCAATCTAAGCACAGACTCGTATTACTCGTATAATACTCGTACTCGGCAGAAGTGCTTTATCCGTACCGGATACTCGTTTCAGCCGAGTATCCGGCTCATCTCTAGTAGATAGTTTAATTTTGTAGTGACAGTTTGGGGAAAAAACACGTGTGGTCAGGTGTGCATAAAATTTTGGACATATAGTGTAGAACAGGCTTTGTATTAAACAGTGGTCAAGTCAGTCAGGAAGCGATTTCAGACACAGCAATAGTGGAGTTCGCTCAGTTTAGTTCTACTACTCACCTGCCTGGAATGAAGTACCTCTGGGATTGGTCATATGTAAAAAAATTACAAAAGCTTCCAAAATGCACAGTGTAGTTTGACTTCAGGCACATTGCACTGAAGTGGTGAACTGCCAATCATGGCAACATAGCCGTTCAATTGTGTTTGTCACTGGAGGACGTATTGCAGGACAGAACCCAATTTCCGTCTACCATGGGCTTTTCTGCTTCGGCACTGTTCGTGTTTCTTTCCCTTATTTTAAGCTCTGTTGTTCTCATACTGCTGTAGAACATCTGCTAGTTGATCCTAATACAGGAGTTGGAAATAATAGTGCAATATTGTTATCTTCTTAACAAGCAAATTAGACAGAGCTTTCAGGAAATCTGTAAAGTTCCATTTTAACACAGATTACTTCCTGACGAAGCATTGAGAAGTGATCTGGATGGAGGTTTAAAATCTCGGCCGCCCCGAACGAAGGCAGCTCAGTAGTTAACTTGTTAGCGTACTAGATCTCTTAGAAAATTTGCATAGCAATAAAAGATTCAGTTAGATGTTTTATATTCCATTTCTACCGATGCCATTCCACCCACTTAGTCTACCTCTTTAGTATGAGCAGGACATTGGCATGCAAGAGGTCTGGCTATAAAGCGCAGCTCAATAAACCACCGTAAAAAGGCCACTCGAGTCACTCTTCATTACAAAGCAGCCGTTTTGCTGCAAGTGTTGCAATTTCTCATTGGAAGCGTGTAACTTTGGAGCTTTGGAAGGGCATCGAGACCCCACTACTTTAACCAGAAATGATTTCAATAACATGGCACATAAAACGAAGGGAGATTTTTAGTAATAAAATCGAATTGGTATAAATACACCAAGTAATGTTTGGCCTTGTATTTACATACAGTATTATGGATGCAGGCTTGTTCATTAAAAGATTGCTGCATGTTTTCCGTTGCCATGAGAAACTGGTTTGGTTCTGAATCATGGTTTTATCAAAGCAACAGATATA
>NC_083462.1:8378861-8451361 GCF_030014155.1 Tachysurus vachellii | reverse complement strand
ATAAATCTGTGGTGTCTTGATAGATAAATAATATCCAATGCGATATGAGGAGGGCTGAACAGGAGTTACGGTGATTGAGTTAAAGTGAGGCTGTGTGTGTGTGTGTGTGTGTGTGAGATGTGACACAGGATCATCAGGTTGAGCAAAAAAGAGCCATGAATTTACTTCAAACTGAAAAGATTCAAGGCACTGCATTAAAACAATGACTGGAAATCAATCAGCTTTCACCACTTTGTACGTTTCTGCATACAAGCTAAATTTCACTTTTGGTCCATTTTAAAAGAGGACTTGCTGTGACAGAGGGACACGGTGGCTTAGTGGTTAGCACGTTCGCCTCACACCTCCAGGGTTGGGGGTTCGATTCCCGCCTCCGCCTTGTGTGTGTGGAGTTTGCATGTTCTCCCCGTGGCTCGGGGGTTTCCTCCGGGTACTCCGGTTTCCTCCCCCGGTCCAAAGACATGCATGGTAGGTTGATTGGCATCTCTGGAAAATTGTCCGTAGTGTGTGATTGCGTGAGTGAATGAGAGTGTTTGTGTGCCCTGTGATGGGTTGGCACTCCGTCCAGAGTGTATCCTGCCTTGATGCCCGATGACGCCTGAGATAGGCACAGGCTCCCCGTGACCCGAGGTAGTTCGGAAAAGCGGTAGAAAATGAGTGAATGAATGAATGAATTGCTGTGACACAAAAAAATACAATACACATTCACAAAACCAAGTTTATGCAGCATATAATTACAAATACATCAAAATCAGTCTCTTCTGAACCTCGTCATCAACACGTGAGGAGTTGCAGCTCATTGTTTCCAAGAGAAATTGTACTTCCATGGTTTTAATTCAACAAAAACATGTTAAAGACATACCGTAGCACCCGGAGAAAGAAATCTCGACTTATCATGAATACTTTTCTTTTATGGTAAACTAATTGAATGAAGTCATTCTTTTCTAACACAAAACTGTGCCACTCTTGCTTGCAAAAATGCAGACAGACAGGCAAACCTCTGTGCATTAAAAAGTAGACCGATGCACCATAACGAACGATCATAAAATCCAAACAAAGCTTTTTCTCCTGTTGTTTAAATAAACACCACATTTTACAGATTAATGAAAGGACACAGGAATTTAAAAAAAAAAAAAAAAAAAAAAAAAAAAACAACACTTAAGAAGGTATGCATACTGATCCTGGTCAATTCAGAAAAAAGAAAGGAAAAAAAAAAAAAAACAACACATGGGGTCATTATTTAAGCGGCTGGTAGACGGACGCATTGGGGTCCAGACTGGACGGACTCGTGTCCATAAACTTTGAGGAGTAGTGAGGTGAAATAGGAGGCATGCTGTTGGAGTCAGACGAATATGCAATGCTGGGCATGACGGCCATGACCTCGGCTATCTTTTGCTTCAGCTCCTTGATTTCCTGATCCTTTTGCAAGATGTGACCTGCGCACAGATCCAGTTAAATACCAGCATCAGTCTGAGTCCGCCAAATTCTACGAGCAAAAACCGACTGATGAGAAGGAAAGAGAAATACCTTGTGCGATCTCGAGCTGCCTTTTGGCATCTCCTAGTGCTGAGAAGAGATCCAGCTTGATCCTGGTCTCGGCACTCAGGCTGTTCTCCAGGTGCTGTGTTTTATCCTGCATGGCTGAGAGTGCCGACATGAGAACCTCTGTGTCCTTCTCGTTCTCTTTGTATTTGCGCAATTCCTGATAAAGCATAGCAGAAGGACGAAACGTGAGTGTTGTCTTATTACACTGTATACATCTGTCTTCACCTCTTCCACCTATTCTCTTTTATTAACACGTCCAATCCGTGAAGCATCCTACGCTACGTGCTATGAGACGCGACCCAGTAGAACATCACATTATGTGTTTATAACACACACGATGAATCACCTTTTATCACTCTATATCAGTGGTCTTCACTATTTTTTTCATGTGAGCCACACTGTTAGGACAAAGTCAATAGGAGAGCCACTTTCACCGCAAAGTATGCCAAGTTATTCAGTCTTAAATAGCTCATCTGCTTAAATACAATGTACAATATTGCAATACAATAATTACTCGAGTTGCGGATGACGCATGCTCCCCATCAGTTACCTCTTTTGTCACTGTCACATTGCATTGTTGCTGTTCATATTGTGCGCGGGATTGTTTGATAAGAAATCGATCCATTTTTTAGTCCGTGTGTACAGTAAACACAAGTTGTTAACTAGCATGAAACACAAACTAGCTTCTGGCAGGCCGCCAAAAACTGGCTATTGCACAGAACGCAGTGAGTCAGTGACGAGTCAAATAATATATAAATATACAGTTGAGGCCAAAATTATTAGCCCCCCAGGAATTTTGGAACATTTTCCTAAAGATCTTTCCAATGTTTGCAGCATTGATAAAACTTGATATAATCAAACATTCGCCAGTGCTATTTAGTAGCTTTTGGTACATTTTGGAATATAAAATACATTTTTAGGCTTGCTTTATAATCAAATATAGTGAAAATGGGGTGGTCAAAAATATTAGCCCCTTGTGAATATTTGCTTTCAAAACACACCCAATTAATCAATCAGCTTTCAAAACACACCTAATTAATCAATCAGCTTTCAAACCACACCTGTGCAGTCAATTGGCTTCCTAACAACACCTGGGCATTCAATCAGCATTAAAGGACTCCAAGGAACAGGGCACTTGAACACATTATTGGGAGAGACTACTTTTACTCACCATGCCAAAGACAAAGGAAATCAGTCTTGAGCTCAGAAAGAAGATAGTGGAGGCTCATGATAAGGGGGAAGGCTATACTGCCATTTCCAAGCTTTTCACAGTGTCTAGAACCGCCGTATGTTGCATCATTGCCAAGTACAAGGAGACAAATTCTGTAAGAAACAAACCTGGGCGTGGTCGTAAGCGCAAGATTTCAAGAACCCTGGAGAGGAAAATAGTCAGAGATATCAGCAAGATGCCCCAGACATCTGCCAAGATGATTGTTGCTGACCTGGCCTCTTCTGGAGTTGATGTTTCAAGGAACACAGTTGTGAGGGCTCTTCATCGTGGTGGGCTTCAGGGCCATCATCCCAGAAGAACCCCTTTACTCAAACAGCGGCACATCACAGCTAGACTGAGGTTTGCCCGTGAACATTTGAAAGGTAAAGATGAGTTTTGGGAGTCTGTGCTTTGGTCTGATGAGACTAAACTGGAACTGTTTGGGCACATGGATGTTGCTTATGTTTGGCGAAGAAAGGGTGAGGCCTTCAACCCTAAGAACACAGTTCCCACAGTTAAACATGGTGGTGGGAGCATCATGCTGTGGGGCTGTTTTGCAGCTTCAGGCACAGGGAGCCTTGTTCGGGTGCATGGCATCATGAAAAAAGAAAATTATGTTGACATTTTGAGGGATAATATGCAGAAATCTGCTCGTAGTCTAGCCTTAGGTCGTCGCTGGGTCTTCCAACAAGACAATGACCCAAAGCATACATCGAAATTGGTCCAACAGTTCCTGAAGGATACCAAAACAAAGGTCCTGGAGTGGCCCGCACAGAGCCCAGACCTCAATCCTATTGAGAATCTGTGGCGAGTGCTCAAAGTGAATGTCCATGCTCGGAAACCACGTAATTTGGACCAGCTGGAGCAATTTGCAATGGAAGAATGGGCTAAAATCCCTCAGGAAACCTGTGCCAACCTAGTAAAGAACTACTCTAAGAGGTTGTTGTCAGTTGTGGCTCAGAAAGGGTTCACTATTGACTATTAATGACCGGGGGCTAATAATTTTGGACGTTTCATTTTTGCCCTTTCTTGTTTCAACTCACTATTTCAATTAAATATCCTAATCAAACTTAGTGGAGATTTTGTCTTTGTTATTTTGGAAACAAACACACTATAAAACACTTGTTGTTAATGGTCATTTCCATGGAGAAATCAAGAGTTTTGTCTAATTTCATAAGGGGGCTAATAATTTTGGCCTCAACTGTATATTATTATTTGTAATAGAGCATATTCGTTTTTCTATGCTTCCCTGATTGTTTTTAATGTTATTTAAATGAAAAATAAATTTTAACCACATGATCATATCATCGTATTATTTATTGCCATGCGAGCCGCATATTAAAGCTTGGCGAGCCGCAGGAGGCTCGCGAGCCGCGCAATGAGTAACACTGCTCTATAGTGTTAAACCAATACGTTTTTATTTGCACCAAACATGGTTGGAGCTACAGGCACTCCAAAGTCTTTCAAAGCTGGAAATAACCTGGTCTTGTCTATTCTTGTTCATTTTAGGTGAAGCACTAAGGAACTCGGTGGCACCTGTTCGCTTGGAGTGGTCATTCCCTGGTTAGCATGGACAGCCTTATTATCCATCATTCACTGCACACATTAGCTTTGTTGTCACCCAGAACACTGTGCATTGCTTATCAGGTCTGTCTTTTCAGAATGACCAAAGCAATACAAATTTTCAGACTTTCCATCCATCCATCCATCCATCCATCCATCCATCCATCAAATACAAACTCCTGTTTCTCAGGGACTCGTTGATATCAAACCTTTAGAAGGTTGGACAAAGGAGTAATTTAAAAAAAAGTAACCTTCTTGGTTTGAAACAAAGAAGTTTGACCCAAAATAGAATTGTATAGAAGAATTGTATAGTGGTTTTCATTTGATTCAACAGTTGAGCTGGTTTCTAAAGACAGAATTTCTACCATGCAACTGCAGGACTGGTTTCCAAGACTTACTGTACGTCTCCCTATTACCATGCATTTTTAAGGTTTACTTTCCAAGGAGAGGTTCTAACTTTTGGCTTTTCCCTCTAGCACTACAGCTCTTGAAAATGTTTATGAGTGACCCATGATGACCAGGGACAGCTTCTTTGTGATGGCTGGTTTAAATATTATTGAGACAATGACTCTACAGTCAATGAGCTCCCAATGAGCGAGTGTCTTTTGGGACTCGTCTGCCTTCAGTCTCTCGATGTGTGGTGTTATTAAACTCGCCAATCGGATCGAGCCAGGTAGCTACGTGCAGATCATTATGGTTCCTGGTGAGCATTCTGGGATATCAATTGGGTTTCTTCCAGGGAGGAATGCAGGAATACACCGTGATGCACAGAATTCAGGAATTAAGACACAGTGTGTTACGTGTAGTAGACTTTAATGTCCTTGCTGGTGGTCAAAACCGACAGGCTTCGTCTCAGAACAGATCTGCTATCTTAAATGAACAGAGACGGTTGGAACTCTCGACCACGTGACCTGTGCCTGTGTGTTTATCCCGAGGTCTGCAATCTAGCAGTCTGGGAAACTCTCTTAAACTGAAAGCTGCTCTGCAACAACGCCATAGATGGCAACCATCTAAAGCCTCATAAACATATTACGACCTCATAAACATATTATGAGTTTTTAAACATTGCTTTTACTAAACTGAATTCTGCTGAATTCTTAAGGATGGGAAGTCAGCAAAAAGTATGGCACAACCATTGTGACTGTGAATAATACCAAAGGTTGTGCTGCGCCCACTTGTAGTTATTGTCACTGCGGTATGCAGGAAGGTTTTCGGAGTAATGTTTGCAGCTCACCTGCACTTTGCCCTCCAGATCTCTGAGCTGCTCTTCTTTAAACTTTAGGTCGTGGGAGAGCTTCTTACATTCGGATTCCAGCTCTCGAATTCGACTCCTCAGGGAGTCTGTGCACTCCCCCCTACAGCATCAAGAGAAAGTGAGGGAGGAAACGAGGGAGGGGGGAAAAAAGAAAGAAAGAAAGAAAGAAAAAAAAAGAAAGAAAGAAAGAAAGAAAGAAAGAAAAAAAAACAGTTGATGAAAGGAGATGTAGGTTTAAGTTGTTGTCCTATAATCACATTTTGTAGAATAAAATGATGCTTTTGACAAATAAAAACAGGCTGACAAGATAATAGCAACCTTATATAAGGTTATAACATGTTAATTATTATGTCTGTATGTTGTATGTCTGTACTGTATAACTCTTGTGCTTGTCCCTTCTCCCTCCCTACTACATACAATCTATTCATTGCTCGTCACACACTTATCAGGTACAGAATATCAGGTATTTCATTGTTGTATGAGACAATGTCCAGTGTCCATTGTCTGACACTGAGCTCTGGGATAAACTCTAATCTAACCTGGATGCTGCGGCGAGGGCGACGGCCCGGGCAGCCGTCGCCTCCTCCACCTTTTTCCTCTTTTTCTCCTCGTTCAGCTGTTTCTCAGCCGCTGACCGTGCGTCTTGCTCGGACTTCAGCCGCTTCTCCAGCTGAGTGATGGTCTGCTTGTCCTTCTGCTTGCACTGCACTGCGTTATGGAGCCTTATACAGAGACAAAAAGCACTATTAATGCAAGCGACTGCTGATGTTTTGATACCACACCATACTTTAAGGAACAGCAACTAGGTGATGCCTTTATTTAACTAATTATTTAATACTGTAAGTATTCGTCACTATTTCCATCAGCATGTGAGCCCAAGTTATGAGCAAATCCCAAATGGTTTCCTATTCATTTTGCTTGTACTCTGGATATAATATAACGTAATGGAGCTTTATAACCCTACCCTAGACTCTATTAAGGTTTGTGCTCCGAAACATCAACGTTTTAGCACACAGGGCTGTTTGAGAGAACACTGGAGCTGCATGGATTTTAACATGAAAGGAGAAATGAGTCTAAATGCTTTACTTTAGATTGTGTACTTCACCATAGCCTTTCGTACACCAGACTGCGACGTCTTAAATCATTATGGAGATACTGGAGCATCTTCTACTAACATTCTTGCTTCCACTAAAGATCGAAAAGTGGAGAAAAGTTCTGGGTGTGTGTTG
Organism: Tachysurus vachellii; assembly: GCF_030014155.1. Taxonomy (NCBI): domain Eukaryota; kingdom Metazoa; phylum Chordata; class Actinopteri; order Siluriformes; family Bagridae; genus Tachysurus; species Tachysurus vachellii. Next base: position 8,444,562 of record NC_083462.1, on the reverse strand, counting down.
AATCCTCACTTGTTCTGAAGCAGCTCGTTCTCGTGGCGGAGCTGGCTGAGCTCGGAGCGAGCGTTCCTCTCGGTGCTGTTCAGAGAGCTGATCTGAGACCGCAGCTCCTGCTCCAGCTGGCGACTCGCCTGCAGATCCGCCTTCAGCTTCTTAACGTCCTGCTCCAGACTGCACGCACAATCACATCACGTTTCACTCACAAACTCAACACACGTCGTCAGGTGCGAATTGTGAAGTGTTGTTCTGGTGAACCTGTAGCATGTGATCGTTTGAAAGAGTGATGATGATCGCTAGAATTCGGTTCACTTCGAACTGAAATGAATAAGACCTGTCAAAAAGTATTTTAGACCAAATATTAATCACATAACCTCTTAATAAATAGACTAGAACTACAAGGTGCAATTGAATTGCCACAGATTTCGCTAGCTTTTTTATTTGTTTGTAATTCAGAAATTTGTTCAACCAGGAATTTAAACACAAGTCAGTGTTTTCAACATAAATGCAAGTAAACCTTGCAGTATGATTTAAGCTGCCTGATGTGCAATGGTTCAATCCTGAGCCTGCTGTCTGTGTGGAGTTTCCTCTGGGTTCTCTGATGTCGCCCAGCTCCTAAAATTATGCTAGTAGATGAACTAGTGACTCTAAATTGCCCTGGTTGTGACCGAGCCCTGAGATAAACTGCCGTCCCGGTCAGGATGTATTCCTGCTTTGTTCCCAGTGTTTCAGCTCTGGATAGACCCTGGATTTACTGCGACTTTGACCAAGAAGAAGCATTTACTCAAGTTCCCACCTACTCCTTTGTAGGAGGAAAAAAAAAACACTATATACAATGCCCATGATAACATAATAGTGTAGCACTTTTGTATACAAAGTAAAAATAAAAACAGCACAATACACACCACTGTGTTGGTGTGATGTAGCCTGACATGTCCGGACCAAAGCTGATTACATTTCTAATAACAGCGTGACTCCTTTTGCACTACCGCAACCACAGAACTTCGTCGCTGTCAGGCGGAATCCTCGTATCTCCAAAACCGTTATTTTTCAGGAAATTAAAAAAACACCGTACCTTATCTGCAGTGCACAGGGTTTAGTCCGTGTTGCAGTGGATTGTCTTGCGCTAAATTCCTGTCCTCAGACGAGCACCAGAACTAGCGGGGGTCAAGATTTCTTTTTCTTTGAGCCCAGTGTTTTGAAGACATTTACCTCAGAAAACGTGTTGATTCGTTGCGACTCTTCTTGAGGAGAAATATGCTGCGAAGCTCTCCCGCGGAGTGAGGAAGAGGTGGACAGTTGAAGTGTCCAATGGAGTTATGAGATTTGTGCTCAAGCTATTTTCAAGACTTTAGATTGGTTAATAACAGAATTGTAAAAATAACAGACCCACGTGGGGACTGACCAATAGCATCGATATGTGAAAAAATATGAAACTGACCAAATTTGGACATACGAGGTTTCCGCCCGACAGCGACGACTTGTAACTTTACCTCTGTTTGCTACAAAGCGCTGAGCCTGGAGACTCCTTTCCATGATGCTAAATAAACCTTGCCTCAGAAAAAGGTTTTCATCGACAATCACAGTACACGGATTTGTTTTGATCTGCCTTTACATTGTGTAATTTACTAAAATAGTGTATTAAGAATGAGCGCATTAATGTAAACCTGTGATCTGAATTACAATAAATGCTGATAGAGAAAAGTAATGACTGATACGGAACCAGGAATCCACAAGCTGTGCCGTATAAAACATAATAAACAGATTCAATGCTAATCGTCAGGAAGCTTCTTACCGCACCAAAGCGTCTGGTTTACTGAGCTGGTTGTTGGGTATACAGTTCTCCATCAGCTCGCGGTGGGCGTTCTTCCCGACGCCCTTCTGCTTCCTCTCGCTCCTGTTGGACGAGGATGGCACACTGCCATTGGTGGAGCTGTGGCTGCGTGGGGAGGAATTTTTGTAATATCTGGAGGAGGAGGAGGAGGCGGAGTTTGCATCTGTGCCACACACGTCCTCCGCACAGCCGTTCATCTCGTTGTTCAGTCTCTTGCTGCTCAGATAGTTCTCCATGTACTCAATGTCCTGCAGCTTCGACTCCACAGTGTGTAGGATGTTGTTGTTTATTCCTACGCTGTGCTGGTTCTGTTTTTTGGCCCGCTGTTCCAGCTCGGGGAAAGAGATGGGCAGCTTCTTGGTGCCGTTCTGAGCCAAAAGCGTCGGATCTGCTTCCAAGACGGACTTAGAGGCTCCTAGATGGAGGGCAGGAAAAAAGAAGAAGAAGAAGTAGTGGTCGGTCCACCGATTACAGAGGAATAATGTGGAGTTTTTGGCAACTGCATCATAAGGAACGATGAGGCGGCCTGATGCTACATTTCCACTTCCAAGCTGAAGAGGAGCTGAATTTTATTCACAATCATTTGCATAACAATTTGCAATAAACGGGTCTATAGAGACGTCTTTAAAACGCCCAGCAGCACTAAGTGGTGTACATTATAGAGTTGAAAATCCTTACAAGGAGACATCTGAACAACATTACAAGTTGCATTAAAGATGTTTTTACTGGATGTGGACATTTTATATCCACTAAAGAAGCAAGTACAGTATGCAGCTTTCCCCTTATCTAGAGAACAACACACAAAGGTCTTCCTGTAACTAAGCGCACACGCTGACGTTTCTTCTTCATGGCCACGTTTACAGTTTCCAAGAAGATCTGCACCAGAACTCGTGTCATCATGATCCTCTTCACATGAACGATGTGCTTACCTTCCTCGGCCTCGTGCTCCTGCCTCTGTAGCATCTGCTGTTCTAGAGGCAGAGCCTGCTGCAGGAGCTGCATGTAGAACTCGTTCTCCTTCTGCACCTCCTTCTGCTTCCGCAAGCGCATCTTATAGCTCACGTAGCTCTTAAAGCCGAAGCCCAGCGTCACCACCGGGTAGCCGATGCTGTGAAGGCAGCAAAAAGGGAAAGTTTGTACTGTGCCACCGTATAGAACATCTCCCATTAGTCTAAACTGCTGTAGCCATAAAGTGTTTTAGTCAGAGACATCACACCTTTTATCCTTTTATAGTGACGCTTAGAGTTAAAGCTGTAGAACATGTTGCTTCTTGTCATCACTTACATTTCAACAGCTATAAACCATTGTACCTTCCCCTATTTCCTTTCTCTCTCTCTCTCTCTCTCTCTCTCTCCCTCTCTCTCTCAACAATCTCTGTCTCTTTCCCAACAATCTCTGTCTCTTTCCCAACAATCTCTGTCTCTTTCTCAACAATCTCTGTCTCTTTCTCAACAATCTCCGTCTCTTTCTCAACAATCTCTCTCTCTCTCCCTCTCAACAATCTCTCTCTCTCTCTCTCTCTCTCTCTCTCTCTCTCCCTCTCAACAATCTCTCTCTCTCTCTCTCTCTCTCTCTCAACAATCTCTGTCTCTTTCTCAACAATCTCTCTCTCTCTTTCTCTCTCAACAATCTCTCTCTCAAAAATCTCTCTCTCTCTCTCTCTCTCTCTCTCTCTCTCTCTCAACAATCTCTCTCTCTCTCTCCCTCTCAACAATCTCTCTCTCTCTCTCTCTCTCTCTCTCTCTCCCTCTCAACAATCTCTCTCTCTCTCTCTCTCTCTCTCTCTCTCTCTCTCTCTCTCTCTCTCTCAACAATCTCTGTCTCTTTCCCAACAATCTCTGTCTCTTTCCCAACAATCTCTGTCTCTTTCTCAACAATCTCCGTCTCTTTCTCAACAATCTCTCTCTCTCTCCCTCTCAACAATCTCTCTCTCTCTCTCTCTCTCTCTCTCTCTCAACAATCTCTGTCTCTTTCCCAACAATCTATGTCTCTTTTCCAACAATCTCTGTCTCTTTCCCAACAATCTCTGTCTCTTTCCCAACAATCTCTGTCTCTTTCTCAACAATCTCTGTCTCTTTCTCAACAATCTCTGTCTCTTTCTCAACAATCTCTGTCTCTTTCTCAACAATCTCTGTCTCTTTCTCAACAATCTCTCTCTCTCCCTCTCAACAATCTCTCTCTCTCCCTCTCTCTCAACAATCTCTGTCTCTTTCCCAACAATCTCTGTCTCTTTCTCAACAATCTCCGTCTTTCTCAACAATCTCTCTCTCTCTCAACAATCTCTCTCTCTCCCTCTCAACAATCTCTCTGTTTCCCTCTCAACAATCTCTCTGTTTCCCTCTCTACAATCTCTCTCTCTCTCTCTCTATCTCTCAACAATCTCTCTCTCTCTCCCTCTCAACAATCTGTCTCTTTCCCTCTCAACAATCTCTCTCTCTCCCTCTCTACAATCTCTCTCTCTCTATCTCTCAACAATCTCTCCCTCTCTCCCTCTCAACAATCTCTCTCTCTCCCTCTCAACAATCTCTCCCTCTCTCAACAATCTCTGTCTCTTTCTCAACAATCTCTGTCTCTTTCCCAACAATCTCTGTCTCTTTCTCAACAATCTCTCTCTCTCTCTCTCTCTCTCTCTCTCACTCTCTCTCTATCTCTCAACAATCTCTCTCTCTCTCCCTCTCAACAATCTCTCTGTTTCCCTCTCTACAATCTCTCTCTTTCTCAACAATCTCTCTCTCTCTCTCTCTCTCTCTCTCTCTCTCTCTCTCAACAATCTCTCTCTCTTTCACACAATCTCTCTCTCTCTCTCTTTCTCTCTCAACAATCTCTCTCTCAACAATCTCTCTCTCTCTCTCTCTCTTTCACACAATCTCTCTCTCTCTCTGTTTCTCTCTCAACAATCTCTCTCTCAACAATCTTTCTCTCTCTCTCTCAACAATCTCTCTCTCTCTCTCTCTCTCTCAACAATCTCTTTCTCTCCCTCTCAACAATCTCTCTCTCTCTCTTTCTATCTCTCAACAATCTCTCTCTCAACAATCTCTCTCTCTCTCCCTCTCAACAATCTCTCTCTCTTCCTCTCTGTCTCTCTCTCAACAATCTCTCTCTTTCTCAACAATCTCTCTCTCTCTCAACAATCTCTCTCTCAATACCCACCATTTTCCTACACACACCTTCTAGCTACAGTTAGAGCTCATTTCCTCCATCCACTGTGTGTGTTAATCAACCTTCCTCTAGCACTTTATCACTGACTGTTTCTGATTGGCTGTGGGGTGGCTATTTTTAGCCTGGTCACAGCTCTGAAAGCAGCAGTGACACTGAGGTGTTTGAAAATAGCAGCTCTGAGGTGTATTTCGCTTTGTAATTTTCAGTCTGATAAACAAGTCTGAAGACATTAGTTGCTTCATTGCTATCGTCTGGTTAATCAACCAATCAGCAGCAAACTAATGTGTCTGCATATAAATCCCGACAAAGATAAAAATCTTCAAATCAAATCTTGAAAGTGAAAGATTTTAAAAACAGCTCTTCCGTTGCTGAAATCTGTCACGATGTTCTAAGACAAAAGAGAAAATGGCTGTGAGGCATAAACCTAGCGTGGCTGTGTGAGACGCTGCTTATCCGAAACCTTTTTTTAATAAATGATACATTAAAAATCATTCGTGATAGCAGTGATAGCAACGAAACTATCTACCATGAGGTGAAAGATAACGGTTCAAAGTTTAGCTGCACTGAATTATAGGGATTGTTTGTTTTGTATTCAGTGGACACGTGTGCAGTAGATACTTTTATTTGTTGGTTATTTTATAACCTGGTGTCATTGGTTAATGTTAACTAATTACCTCAGTTTACTTCTTTGTACTTTTATCCTCATTGTATTATATGTTTTGCACAGCACTTTGGTCAGTGTAGATAAACTTACTTATTACTAACTAACACGTGTCTGCATCTTACAGCCTTACCAGTGAGCGGCAAATGGACGGCACAGACCCACGTGGAAGTTTTTCAGGTCTTTGAATCGGATGGCGGCTTCGATATAGACGAAGAGAATCCACAGCGAGACCGTGGGCAGACACACACCTCGCTCTGAGGACACACAAACGCACACACCGCCATTAGCTAATCATGTTCTCCAGAACAGCAATGAAAAGATTTCAGTTTTCCATTTCAGACGGTGCTCTAGTATAAGCAGCGTCCAGTAATACAGAGATATCTATGTATATAGATATATCCACATAACTATGTGGCTTTTCTTCCCTTCGTTCAAGCTCTCTTGATTCTGTTCATTTCTCAACCCTCTGAAGGGAAAGATTTATTCCTAAGAGTATTTTTAATACCAGCCCATTTCCACCACACCTATTAGAGAAGTAGGAGAAGAAGAATTCTTGTAATTCTTTTAATGCGAGGTTAAAAATGCATGTGTGCTAAATGTTTAATGATGACGGTGAAGGTAGAACAGAAAGAAAAGCAGTCAAAGGGCTTACACCGAAAGCAGAGGCAAGCAAATAGACCTGGAAACAAAGTGGGCAAAAAAATTAATAAAAAAAATAAAATAAAAAAATTAAAAATAAACAAAAAGTGGAAAAAATTGCATCTATATTAATAAAATAATGTTGTGTGTCTATGTGTGTGTAACATATCCTGTGGTAATATTCAACTATCACAATAAATTCTGATCATTATTCTATATTAAAAAGGGAACATTGCAATACGTACCAGTGTGCCATACATATTGAACCCAAACGTAAGTGCTGGCGGCAAAAAACAGCCACTGCATAGGGATGAACAGCAGGCATATGACGTCTGACGTGAACGTGACGCAAACGAAAAACACCGAGAATGCCTGAGAGACAAAAGGAACGGAGGAAAAGTTAACGGAGAGGCAATTTGGGCTTAGTGTGATTTCAGAGAGATAGAATTCCCAACCGTAATGTAATTAACTTCCCATACTGTGATAATTATGCAGATTTAAAGGAAGGAAAAAACAAACAGAGTTGCAAACTCCGTGAACTTCATATAACTGTTGTCCATTTATCAGCATTAGCAATAAATACATGGCATTCATAAACAACCACAGCGAGGTTCACATCGGTTTTGAGGAGATGATGCTCTCTTTTTTCCCCTCCTGAAATACTACAATTTAGTTTCATTTTATACTTGATTGTCCTGGAGCCAGTCGATGCTTTTAATACCTGCATCATAATAGCAACACACACGAGGACTTGGATGACACAAGATCTCTATAATCTAATTAAATACATTGATAAGATGGCGCTTTGTGTGAGGAGATGTTTAGCATTTGTCGAAGGAGCCTCCAGAGTCAGAAGTCCTTCTTCCTTTTGCAGTTTGTCAGCACAAAATACATTTTTTTAATTATTTTAAAGATATCAAGTTCAAATTCTTTATTTGTCCCCCAATGAGGCAATTCGTCGTGCAAAAGATAGTATAACAAATCACACACAATCACACACACAATACAATACAAAAATTGCCTACCATGCAGGCATAGTTAAAATAATTAAAACAATAAACAATCAATAAACAGTAAAGTTATCTAAGGTTCTTTATAGAATTGAGACGCAGAATGGCTGCAGGCACAAAAGAGTGTTTATATCTGTTGGTTCTGAATTTTGGGAGTTTAAAGCGTAATCCCCGATGGCAACATCTGAAATTCAGGTTGTAAGGGATGAGAATTATCTGACAGGAGAGATTCAACCCTTCTTAACATCTGCTTCTGATACATGAAAGTTCCTCCAGACCTTTCTGCTTAGAACCTGTGATGCTGCTGCTCACCTTATATATCGTTATATCATTACACCTTATATATGTATATATCGTAGATATATATATCGTTACACCTTATATATATAGTAGATATAAAAAACTGCTATCTATCTATCTATTTATCTATCTATCTATCTGTGTCAGACGTACTGTCACTAGAAATTACCCCTCTGGATGGTAAAGGAATCATGCCACATATATGTGTATTATTTCTGTATCACTGGAAGTCCCTGTCATGTTTTATTCTTCGTTTTAGTGCTTGCGTGCTCTGTGCTGAAATACGATGTAGCTATTAAAGAAGAAATCCTTAGACAAGAAGAGGTCACTCACCAGTCCCTGGTACCTGAAGGAGTCATACACACTCCTGATAAAGAGCCAGAAAGGCCACAAGTACTCGAAGCGAAACTCCAGGACGAAGTCTGCCAGCAGCACCAGGGCCCAGACCAGCAGGAACTTCAGGTACAGGAAGGTGCTACGAGACACGAGGTACACGACACGGGTCAGAAACATAAACATCATGTCGTGTAAAATCTCATAAACATCAACGTGTGTGTGTGTGTGTGTGTGTGTGTGTGTGTGTGTGTGTGTGTGCGTGAGAACACAATGACATCCACATGTCATGCTGAAAGATCTCTCCAGGATTTTATTCCTGCTATTCATTTTGCACCAGTTTACACATTTCCAGCAGGCCAGGAACCAACTGTAGCTGCTCTCATGGTGAGATAAGAGGAGAGAGACGTAAACAAACAGCAGGCTCATTAACTGGCAGCTGAACTCTGAAACCATGAACTTTGAACTATGAGCCTGATAATAGAGTTTATTAATTTGACAGTTTTAAAGTGTCAAACAATTTCCTTTTTCAGTTAAATGAGATATGGAGTCATTTCCAACAAAGCAACCAGTGAGCTTAAGATATACTAATATATATATATATTAGCACCGGGGCTATATATTAGTACATGTGTGTGTATATAATGTTAAACGTTAAATAATGGACTATTTTAGCTAAGGCTAAAGCTAAAGCTAAAGCTAGGCCGTTGCCATAGCAGCTCAGATAGCTTAGCTCGGTCAATCCTCCCAGCTGAAAAAGGGCTATTTAAGCGGCTATTTGAACGCGTACAGCTTCATAGTGAGATCGTGAGATAAAGTTAAAGTGCCGGTGAGGTCGTGCTAAAGTGGCCGGGCGGCGGTGCGCCTCCTCCCGCGTACCTGCCGTGAATTCCCTCGGCGATGCGACTCCGCTTTAACGGGCGACGGAGTTTGCTGCAGTCCGCATTGCGCCGCTTCATCCTCCCCTCCCTGTTCGACTGGAATATTATATATATATTTATATATTTATATATACTTATGTGTGTTTATATATATTTATTTATTTATTTATTTGTTTGTTTATTTATTTATTTCCCCAACCGTTGTGTTGAGAATCAGGACAGCGATCTAACGCTGACGCCATGAACACAAGCCGGTCATCATTTAAGCTCAAAGAGCCACAGAGCAATAAATATAAACAACTCCAGCAAGAGATAGAAAGAAACCCCGCCCCCTTTATGCACAACGTGACCGAAGACGTGATGGCGTCACGCCTGCGCTACGTCCACTGTCATGGCGGCGCCCTGAGCGAGAAACTTCCATGCGCAAATCTAACGCTTGTAGTTTAAAAGGTATGTAAAAAATGGTAATCGTACTAATTGCGTGGTTATAAACGTGTATATGGATTAACTATGACGTGATCTGAGCTGAGAACGACTGAGTTATGTAGGTCGTGTGCGTTACCATGCTTTCTCTCAGCCATGCTGGTAAACAACTTAACACTAACATTAGATTTAATGGTTTTGTTTCCTGTAGTGTGAATGTTATCATCAATCTGCCGCAAAATGATCGTCAGAAACTAGGGTTACACTTTATAGTGTCATCACGATTAATGAATACAAGATGAAATTATTGTAACAGCCAAACCTCCCTCTCCTTCGTGCCAAAATGGGAATAGTCTCAAGGATAAGGTTTATTCGTATATGTATGATTATGATTAGCCCAGCAAATCTATCTATCTATCTATCTATCTATCTATCTATCTATCTATGTGTGTGTGTGTGTGTGTCAATATATATATATATATCCCGGTACTAGTAAGGTGTACCTAATAAAGTGGCCAGTGTGTGTGTATGTATGTATGTGTATGTGTATATATATATATATATATATATATATATATATATATATATACACACACACACTCACCGGCCACTTTATTAGGTACACCTTACTAGTACCGGGATGGACCCCCTTTTGCCTTCAGAACTGCTTTAATCCTTCATGGCATAGATTCAACAAGGTACTGGAAACATTCCTCAGAGATTTTGGTCCATATTGACATGATAGCATCATGCAGTTGCTGCAGATTTGTCGGCTGCACATCCATGATGCGAATCTCCCGTTCCACCACATCCCATAGGTGCTCTATTGGACTGAGATCTGGTGACTGTGGAGGCCATTTGAGTACAGTGAACTCATTGTCATGTTCAAGAAACCAGTCTGAGATGATTCGCGCTTTATGACATGGCACATTATCCTGCTGGAAGTAGCCATCAGAAGATGGGTACACTGTGGTCATAAAGGGATGGACATGGTCTGTAGCCCATCCGCCTCAAGGTTCGACGTGTCGTGCGTTCAGAGATGCTCTTCTACATACCTCGGTTGTAACGAGTGGTTATTTGAGTTACTGTTGCCTTTCTATCAGCTCGAACCAGTCTGTCCATTCTCCTCTGACCTCTGGCATCAACAAGGCATTTGCACCCACAGAACTGCCGCTCACTGGATATTTTCTCTTTTTCGGACCATTCTCTGTAAAGCCTAGAGATGGTTGTGTGTGAAAATCCCAGTAGATCAGCAGTTTCTGAAATACTCAGACCAGCCCGTCAGGCACCAACAACCATGCCACGTTCAAAGTCACTTAAATCACCTTTCTTCCCCATTCTGACGCTCGGTTTGAACTGCAGCAGATCGTCTTGACCATGTCTACATGCCTAAATGCATTGAATTGCTGCCATGTGATTGGCTGATTAGAAATTTGCGTTAAAGAGCAATTGGACAGGTGTACCTAATAAAGTGGCCAGTGAGTGTGTGTATATATATATATATATATATATATATATATATATATACACACTATATATATATATATACACACTATATATAATGTAAACCTGTGATCTGAATTACAATAAATGCTGATAGAGAAAATTAAAATTATATTGCTGTGCAATATAAAACATAATAAACAGACTCATTGCTAATCATCAGGAAGCTTCTTACCGCACCAAAGCGTCTGGTTTACTGAGCTGGTTGTTGGGTATACAGTTCTCCATCAGCTGGCTGTGGGCGTTCTTCCCGACGCCCTTCTGCTTCCTCTCGCTCCTGTTGGACGAGGATGGCACACTGCCATTGGTGGAGCTGTGGTACACAACTCATCAAAGTACATTATATATAATATAATGAATAATATTCATAATAATAGTCACTGTTTTAATTCCGTGCCCTCTCCAGGCGTATTTTGGGTTACACTTACAGCACAAATTAAGTGTTCATAACTTTAAAACATTAAAAATTCAATTCCCAAGATAAACAATGTCTCAGGTTAAGATGCTGTCTTTATCGACATGTCCTCCATTTGGAAAATCACCTTTTTTTTTGGGCTTGGTCAGTGTCAGTGTTTCTTGGAGTGCCATTTTTCTGTATGTAATGTTGTGCTACAAAGTGACATGATGTGGTTAAATAAAATTGTCTGATAGCGCTGGTGGACTTAATAATTGCTCCTCGTGGTTTTCATGAAAGAAAAATCCAAGTCACAATTTTCTGAAAAGCACTAAAGTCTGAAGTATGGTGCAATTTCAGTATTAAAGACTCACTGCGTGTGCTAAGTTGTAACTCCAAGAGTTATTGTTATTTAAGATCATTGTTGGAATTGTTCTAGGCATGAAACTATAGACTATAAACATCTTAACAACTGGAAGATGTGTGTGGTTTGTTATCCTGTGGTTGATATTCATTTAGCATTTGGGTCTTATTGCTGTAAAATTCTGCTCTACTTTCTCTAGCGCTCTACACAAAGACAGGAGAAGGATGCCAGCTGCACTAAACCTCAGCAATGAGGTGGTGAAGATGAGAGCCGAGGTGAAGCGGGTGAAGGTGCTCATCATCCGCAAGCTCACCCGCCAGATCGCCGTCCTGAAAAAGAAGAAAGGGACCGAAGCCGACCTGGAGAGGAACCAGAGGAGAGCAGCGAGGTTGCTCGAGGAGATTCAAGTACTGAAGGCACTCGCACCAGACAGCGTTACCAAGGCAGCCCTGCAGAGTGACATAAGCTTTGAGAAAGTGTGCCAGAAGAAAGAGTCCAGCTTGTCAGAACGTGCCACAGCTCGAATCGCCACCCACCCTGAGTTCAGCAAGAGAATTCAGAGCATCAAAAATGCTGTCGAGGCCTTCAAAGCAGAGAGATTGAGCGCTGAGAAGAAAGAAAAAAAATCTAGAGATGAAGAGAGAGAATCAGGACTAGATAGTGGCCATGAAGAAGAAGAGGAGGAAGATGATGATGATGATGATGGTTGTTCTCAAGAGGTCCAAAAACAAGAAGAGCAACTAAAGGAACCAACAGAGCAGAATAAGGATCCACTCATAGAAAAAGAGGTCTACTAATCTTACTATTTCACAAACCTCTCTAGATGACTATGATGTAAAACTGATGAATTTATATTAGAAGGCATGTTAGTGAGCTATATCTTGTTTACCATAGCTAGAAATATATGTTGTTTTTTTTCATTTTTCTTTCACAGAGCCCGTCAGAAACAGGCAACATTCCAGTCGAGGTGGTGAGGATGAGGAAGGAGGTGAAGAAACTCAGAGTGCTGATTATCCGGAATCTCGTGCAGCAGATCGCTGCTCTCAAGAAGACGAAGGCTGAAGAGTCTGAGCTGAAAGGGAACATGGAGTGTGCGGCACGGCTGCAAAAAGAAGTCGAGGTTTTGAGGACGCTTCTACCCGATCATGTTACCACCAGAGCTCTCGAGGGGAGCATTGACATGGAGAAAGTGTTCCAGGATCCGGAGTCTAGCGCAGTGGAGAGAGCGACGGCACGGATTGCCACGCATGCACGCTTTGTGAAGAAGCTTCAAGATGTCAGACAAGCCATAGAGGGAGAGAAGATAAAAGCCGCAAAAGCTGGAGAAGCGAATAAGAATGTTAGCGAAGTGATGAAGGCTGAACATAGTGAAGGGGAGGTTGAAGACAAGGAGGAAGAGGAGGAGGAGGAGGAGGGGGAGGAGGATGAAGAGGCAAGTGATGACAATGATGATGAGGAAGAGGAGGAGGAGGAAGAGGCAAGTGATGACAATGATGAGGAGGAGGAGGAGGAGGAGGAGGAGAATGTAAAAATAAAAGAGAAAAATCCGACCTTAATGGTAATGTCAAATTTTGGAAAGCCACCAGAGGACACCAAGCTGGCTTCTGCACAAGAGCAACCTAAAAGAGTAGAGCTGGAGAAAGCTTCAAAAAGTCCTGAAAATCCAAAATCTAGTTCCAAAACACTCGTCAAAGCAGTCCAGAGTCTACCATCCAAGAGCAAAGAAGCAGCACCAACACCTGTGAGACACATCTCCAAACCTGACACCAAGAAACCAGAAAGCAAAAAGGTCACAGAAGAGTCCGATTTGTCTGATTCTGAAGAGGAGAAAGAGTATTTCGACGACAGCACCGAAGAACGTTTCCACAAACAGTCTTCTTATTCAGAGCAGAGCGACGACGACGACGACTTCTTCCTCGGGAAAGTGAGCAAGCTGAAGAAGAAGAAGAAAAGTGACACCGCGTCCAGACCCGACAAAACAAACAACTCTAACAAGCCTCCAGAGAAAGAGGTTAAAGAAACAGCTCAGTTTAAAATTCAGTCTGTTTTCTGCTCTACATTGTCCAAATCCAGCATTTCCTCTCAGAAAGGTAAACACGGTGCTCCCAAACAGCGGCCTTTCCAAAACCAGAAACATGAAGAGAAACCATTGTGGGGGAAAAACCAAGGATCTGGAAGGGAAAGAAAACCTGCGGGATTTAAAATTCAGACTCCTGGATCGGGAGGAGGAGATAAAACTGGTAGACCTGCATTTGATCGGAAAAACACTCCAATTAATAAAGTAGGGAAACATTCCCAGCATGCCCTGCATCCGTCATGGGAAGCCAGCAGGAAGAGGAAGGAGCAGCAGGCACAGATCACAGCCTTCCAAGGGAAAAAGATCAAATTTAATGATGATGATGATGATGATTAACATCTCTCAGGATCGTTTTTTGTTTTTAAAACATTTACGTAGATTTCATATTCATTCACTTTGATATGTTAGAATGGTTTAAGACATTTTCATGGTTGTATGTGTAAATCCTGAATAAATGTAAATACTGGATGTGTTTTCATCTTGTTGCTGGAAGTTTCCTGGACAAAAATAATTGAGAATGATTAGTATTATTTTTAACATTTGTCTTTTATGTTTACTTTGTTTTATTTCTGGGACCTGTAATGTAAGGAATAAAACATATCGAGGTTATTATTCTTACCCTGAAGTTGAATCTTTCACTAACACAAATGTCTTGAACAGTTTTATTGCTTTTCTGCAGCCCATTAATGATCTATTAATGAACAACATCTCTTTTTTTTTTCTCAACACGCCCTTGAGAAGTGTTACTTCCTGTTATCAGCCAGTCGTTCCGTCACAAGTCACTCTCTTTTCTCTCTCATCTTTTTTTTTATGTCTCTTTTCTTTAAGAGTGGTCATGAAGTCCTTTGTCCTGAAAATAGTGGAAAAAACAGGCTGACACTGGAGACTCCTTTTTTTAATATTAAATAAACTCTAAATCTCCAGAAGGCAGAAGGTAGATTAACACTATAGAAACATTTAACTTGTTTTTTCAATTACATCCAGAACCATCAGAGTTGCCCTTATAGGAAATTAATCAACACTTAACCAATCAGATTTGAGACATAAACAGAATCATTTTAGGTAATAATGTAAGAGAATTATTTTCTGTGCTATATTACACTATGGTGGATTGTTCTTTACACAGCAGCCACGTGGACGTGATATCATGTGATGTGCTGCCATGTTGAAAACGTGTGGTTTTTAAGTGTACACTGAGTTTAGAAACCACACCATTACATCTGTGTCCTACACTCAGTACACTACAACACACTATGGACTGTCCATTGTGAAACATCTATCCAAATAATATTTACTCAGTGCTGGATGGTATTATTCTATACCTACGCTGATGGGAAAGGTTTGCCAAAAAATTGGCTACTGAGTGTATATGCAAATTGGCTGACCAACAGGTGAGCAACAGAACAGAATAAGCTGCCGTTCAGATGTTCCGTGTGACGTCGGAAAGCTAGTCTGTTGAGAGCTTGAGCCAAAGGTCTATAGCTGATGTGGATTGATGTCTAGATGTTGATTTATATATTATTTTTTGCTTGATGCTCTTGTCTCACAACACGGAGATGAGGAAATAAAAACACTAAACTCTAAAACAGTCAAAAACAAAACTAATTCAGGATATCGTTACGAAACCTAGAGCATGCTGGTGAGTTTAGATAGATAGATAGATAGATGGACAGATAGATAGACAGATAGATAGATAGATAGATAGACGGACGGACGGACGGACGGACGGACGGACGGACGGACGGACAGACAGACAGACAGACAGACAGACAGACAGACAGACAGAGATAGATAGATAGATAGATAGATGGACGGACGGACAGACAGAGACAGACAGACAGACAGATAGATAGATAGATAGATAGATAGATAGATAGATAGATAGATAGATAGAAGATGGATGGACGGACAGACGGACGGACGGACGGACGGACGGACGGACAGACAGACAGACAGACAGACAGATAGATAGATAGATAGATAGATAGATAGATAGATGGACGGACGGACAGACAGAGACAGACAGACAGACAGACAGATAGATAGATAGATAGATAGATAGATAGATAGATAGAAGATGGATGGACGGACAGACGGACGGACGGACGGACGGACGGACGGACGGACGGACAGACAGACAGACAGACAGACAGACAGACAGACAGATAGATAGATAGATAGATAGATAGATAGATGGACGGACGGACAGACAGAGACAGACAGACAGACAGACAGATAGATAGATAGATAGATAGATAGATAGATAGATAGATAGATAGATAGATAGATAGAAGATGGATGGACGGACAGACAGACAGACAGACAGACAGACAGACAGATAGATAGATAGAACTTTGTTGTCATTAGTACAGGTACATTGCAACAGAATGCTGTCCAAACAATAGCACATGTGCAAAGGAACATATCAGAGACCATAATAGCTGACTGTGACAAAGTATAAAAATATCTAATGACAAAGTAAATATTATAAATGAATTAGTGGATTTTAAACCCCTTTATAGTGACTTTATTTATTAAAAAAATAAGAGACAAGTGACAAATGTATTGACTTTTGAGAAAAGTGATCACCCTGTGTTTGATATGGACTAATCATTGAACAGCAGTGTCCCAAAACAACCAATCACTGATCAGCGTTTTTTCCCAACACCCAATCACTGAACACTTTGCAGTTCTTTTGTTTTAAATGGACTTTTCCGCAATTTATTTCTATTTCCTGACTACTCACTGAGAAAAACTGATTCATTTGACATTTAAAAACGATATATTACGTTCATGTAAAAATGTGTGTCTTCAGAAATCCCTCTTCTTTATGTAAACACATTTAAACATGCAGCCAATCACGAGGTTCATTGAATATGCAAATTTGTCTGTGACGTATTCCGGCTAATTCTAGCTACTATTTGATTATACCTTAGCGACTTTTCCTTAAAATGAGATATCAGTGCTATTTATAATGTATTATTAGCTTTATTCCTGTGTAGAATTTATTCACTATTTAAATTCACGAATAGTTTCATAAAATAGGCGGGGACTTATACCAAAGTCCCCGCCTTCTTCGATTCTATTGGCTCAGCTGTAGCAACATTCGGTTAGTCACGACGGACGCCGTATCAGAAACGACCAATGGGGTTCGACATGCAAATTTATTTCAAAAATTTCCCGGGAAATCTGAGTTTCGCGCGACCGCCTTTTCGCGCGTAAACCGCATCCCCCTTCATTCATTGTCCGCTTCCTGGAGCCATTTTTCCCTAAGCGGCTCAGAGGGAAGTTCGTTCGCTCTCGTTTCTCGCTTCCATCTGCTGCTTTTTCGCCTCCCTTCTTTTCACATCTTGATCGAAACGAACACATAAGACTCTCCTTTCTTGATATCTGTGATTATTTCAAGCGTGTGTTGGTGCGATTATTAGAAAAAGATCATCGAAGTCAGGGAGGTACAAAGCGAGATCTCTGAAGATGAGGAAGGGGTCCTCGGTTTCAGACACAACGATTATATCAGCCTCTCTTATTGAGCCGAATATGGGCTTGATTTCGGGCTCCGATCGCCGTTCTGCAGTTTATTCCACACACATCCAAATGATCACACCGCCTTCACAGCCTAATCATGTCCGGGTGTCTTCATCTAGCAGCCTGTATACAACTCCTCTCCAAGGATCTACAAACAGCACCGGCTTGCGACCTGCTTTAGGACGACCTCCGGTAACTCAACTCTATCTTTCAGGGGCAGCGTTTAAGATAACAAACAATCCTCATGATGATCTCACATATTCCATAGCTTCATGCATTAGCAGCTTACATGTGCACTTCTTATATATATACATACATACATATATAGTTACTTTGGACGTTGATCAATTGGACGAGATGCATGTGAGCTGAATCTAAATCTCATGCTGATATAAATCTTAGCTTATAAAGTACATGATGTTTATTCTGAATCATACACCAGTTTTTTTTGGCTTTGGCCTTAAAATGGTGTCCCACCTTCACAACCATGGGCCTGGTTCCTTAACCCTGATATTATCCTAGTTGTTTTTCTTAGTTTCTTTTTATATAATCTGGTCATTTCCAGAAAGACAGAGAACTGTTATAACAAAGCTATTACACTACATTACTTCCCGACTAGGTCTCTTCTTATCATGTCCTGTTTATGAACTTGTTGTTATTAGTGTTATTGATATTATTATTATTATTGTTATTATTATTATATACATGAAGCTATTCAACTTTTTTTGGACTCGTATTCCTAAGTTACATGGCGTTTAAAAGTCTAAAAGTGTCAAATCTTGTCTTAGAGATGGATAAACAGACTTGGAGAACTTGTTATTGGGTTTAAAAGCAACAAAGTGAACGCTGCTTAGCTTCTAAAACGAAAGAAAAGTTAGCAAAGTGTCGCTAGCTTCAATGCTAATGGTGTGTAAATAAACACAGCTCGGACATAACAAATAACAAATAAAGCGTCTGGACGAGTTCTTAAGAGTGTTTTTTTGGGGGGTTAAGATGAAACTTTTGGCTGGATAGATAGCTTTGTAGCTAGTTAAATGTTTTGAGACATGTCTCTGTAAAGCTAAGTTATGCTGCTACTGCATGTAGCTACCACACACACACACACACACACACACACATACACACACAAGGTCGGAGTTTTATCTGTACAGACTTGGGATTAATAACAAATTCATCTCTACTACACATACAAGTGAACTATGTATTTCCTGGCCTGTATAGAGCTGTGTATATGTGTGTGTGTGTGTGTGTGTGTGTGTGTGTGTGTGTGTGAAGAGAAATGTGAAACAGCCCTGAGCTTTGCATCTGTGTTCAGACAAGAGGGATCAAATAGACATAATTGCTGGTAATATTAACCCACGTTAATATTAAAGACGGACAAATTTTAGAGACGATTCTCTTTCAGGTTTTTATATAAACTTTAGGTCTCCTGCTCTATATATTGTCTCAAAAGGGAAGCCATTTGGGGATTCAGCCTAGGCCTTGGTTTGTGTAGATGGGGGATGGGGGCTTGTTGCTGTCTAGTTTGAAGAAATATTTTTTAAAATTTGATTTTCTACTTTACAGTTTTTACATTTGTAATTTCGACCGTCGTAAGTATCACAGCGTTTAGGGTTCAAAACGAAGTTAAGAATCATGTCGTCATTTTTTTTGAAGCTTTACCAAGTCTCGATATATCAAGAATAAAGTCGTAATAAAACGACGAGAAAAAAGAAGTGCATTACTTTACAGATACAGTATGTATATCTTGTGACACATCAGTACTACATTTGATTTATTTTTTAGTTATTATTATTATTAGTAGTAGTAGCGTAATGAAATTACTGTGCATGGATGTTTTTTTTTTTATCAGAAAGAACCACAGAGAAATCTCAGGCAGTGGTTTATCGATAGAACCATCTGCAGTGTAATATCTGTAAACTGCAGTGCTCTCGGTACAGCGATCGAATCCCTAATGTTTTATGGCTCATGTATTTGCCTTTAGGCGTAAATGTATCATACGAGTCCATTTGACGCAACACCAGGGCGACTCGGCACGGCACGTGCTGGATATCCACTCCATCGGATCGTTCAATTTGATTATCATTCATCTGCACACCTGCTATCAAATGGCACGCTGATGTAACCATCAATACCTCCGGAGGTGTGATTGGAGGCTGCTTGAGATTTCTCCTTCAACAAAAGAACAATTGCCAAATCCTCATCTGAGAGCAAAATAAATGACCTCAAAATCCATTACACAAGCTCATGTTGATCTGAACTCCATGTGATCCTTACACCAATACAGCATTTGTTTGACTGTATATTTGTAATCACACCCTCTAGTGTCACCCATATGAGGATGAGGTTCCCCTTTGAGTCTGGTTCCTCTCAAGGTTTCTTCCTTTACCAATCTAAGGGAGTTTTTCCTCGCCACTGCTGCCTGAGTCACATCAGACTTGCTCATTGGGGGATAAATACATATACATACATACATACATACATACATACACACCGTGAACTATATATATCTTGAATTTTTATTATATTAATTCTTTATACTTCTCCTTATGTTTACCTTCTGCTCTATGTTTATGTTCTGTAAAGCTGCTTTGAGACAATGTCCATTGTAAAAGGCGCCATACAAATAATCTTGAATTGAATTGAATTGAAGAACGTTCAAAAAAATGCTCAAAGCCCAGATCCTGTTGACGTAAATTTAAAGAACGTTTTCATTTTCCTTAAATGCAGGTTTACTGCTGTACGTTATCATACAGTGTGTTAAAGAAATCCTCCAGGGTTTTATTTGGATTAACTAAAACTGATGCACTGTATTCTGCTTTAATCTACTCAGTGTTGTCTTGGCTTTGTTTAACAGTCTATTGATTTTTCACTCCTAACGTCGTCACTGAAGTGTAACCGTGTGTGATAGCGGGTTTAGCACGAGCGCTAGGACGAATATAACTCGCCTCTGCTTTGTTTGCTGAACAAATGGAGAAGGTTTGATGCTTTGCTGCATTTTCTCATTTGTCTTAACATTTTGTCTGTTCAGGCCAAACGGCGCTTGGACTTAGACCTCGCTGATCACCAGTACAGCGAACCGGCCCGAACGCCGAGGGGTCGCAGAGCAGCTCTCAGAATGAAGAGTCCTAAAGGTATTTGATTCTGGTGTGTTTAATGTTAATGTAAATTAGATGTTGAGCCTGGTGCAATTCAGTCGTACTGCGTTTAGAGCAAGACTGCTTTGCCGAACGGTGAAAAACCTCCGACACCTGATTACTATCACGACTAACTATCACGACTCTTAATCATATACTAATGGACTGTCCTGTACATAACAACACTAGACTATGCTTTTACTAATAAAATACATGTTTAGATGTCTTCCAAAATGTCTCACAAGGAAAAACGATAGAGAATTATAGAGTTCTAAAGTATAGGAATATTAAAGTATAGAGCTGTTGACACTAATGAAAAGTTTTACAGTTATATTCTAATAATATTTCAAGAATCTACAGAACGTCCTGTTTTTCCTTCATATTGCCGCAATAATAACCACTGATGCCGACGTGACACTAAAAGAACAATAAATAAAACAAATGCAGGGGACAATAATTAAAAAAATCAGGCCTGAGTTAGCCTTATTGACATTTCGTCAATTTCGATTAAGACAAACAATTTAGTATATGATCGTTTTTCTTTTCTATCAAAGGTTCTGATGTAGTATTATAGCTTTGCCTCCGGTGAGCAGCTTCCATGAGCGAGGACTGAGTACTGTGACACATCAGAACGACGACTGGTTGCGAGTGTTTTTCAATCCTGCCTTCAAAGTCTCAAAATTCAGCTTCATTCATGAGTAAACTGCATACCCAGTGAGAAAAGTGTTAATTAATCCACTTTGACTGTCAATCACATCACACCTCGGATCTGGATTTGGAATGAGCGTCATATAATAATAATAATAATAATAATAATAATAATAATAATAACCTTTATTTTCTATAGCGCCTTTAAAAGAACATCTCAAAGCGCTTTACAAAAGCAAAATAAAATCAACAAAATTACACACATAATATAAAGTTTAAAATTAAAGCAACAAACATAGACAATAAAATAGGCACTATGTAAGATTACAATTAGTCAAATTAAAATCTACCCTAAAAAAAATAAGTTTTAAGCAGAGATTTAAAAGTGCCAAGAGATGTTGCTTGCCTTGTTTCAGTTGGTAATGAATTCCACAGTTTTGGAGCTAGTGAAGAGAAGGCCCTACTGTATCTCCCATTGATTTTAAACGAGTTAAAGGAACAGTTAAAAGACCAGTTTCAGAAGAACGAAGATTGCGAGATGGAATATAAGGAATTAAAAGATCAGTCAAATATTGAGGAGCTAACCCGTGTAAGGCTTTGTAGGTAAGCATCAGAATCTTAAAATCTACCCTAAACCTAACGGGGAGCCAGTGCAAGGACTCCAAAACGGGAGTAATGTCATCTTTTAACTTTTGTTCTAGTAAGTATTCCATATGCTACGGTTATGTATCGTATCGTCATGCAGTGATGTGGTGCATTACAGTTAGACATGAAAAATAAGTGCAAATGTCTGGTAGCATGTAATCTCAGCCCATGAACGTTTAGCTGAACGTCTGATGCATATGGCAAACAAAATTATAGACTTCAGGAGTTTCAAAGTCGTCATCTGATTCTATACTAACAGGATTTCTGGGAAATGTGTGTCGCGTTTTTTTTAATGGTCTGTCTGGAAACAAAGGCATCGAGACGTTCTAATTCGCTCGTGGAAAAGAAGGAAGTCGTCGTGTTTACAACTGCGACAGTGAGCGCTTATGAGGATCAGCTAAACGCTGGATTTTGCCTGTACATCTATAATCTAAGGTTACACACCGATCAACTTTATATTTTCAACATGACGCTGAACAAAACAAACTGAGATTGGTTGCTTCAGATGTCACTCAGATGCCCTCTTGGGAGGTCCTTAGTCAATGAAAGCTGCAGACCTTCTGCCATCAGTCTGAAGGTCTGGCTGTGTGAGAGTAGATAGCAAGGGCATGTTTCATCCTAGAAAGGAACATATTAATATTTAATGATTTCACGATCAAACCTGACCACGGACGCCTGACAACTGCGGCAACCAGGAAGACTTTATTTATTAATTTGTATTAATTCACCTAATAAATTGTACTGTCAAAAGACCAAGATGAATAAATGGCTCTGTAGTGTTTTTTTCCACCACTTTCGGTGACAAGTTCTTTCATTCCCTTGTTCTTACTCTCACAGATCCGTAAAAAAGTTCAGTAAACATCACCTTTGTAGGCTTGCCTAAAGCTACTACAGTTTCTTCCCAAGCTTGGTTGTGGCAATATCTGTGAGCATGATGGATTTCTACACATTCAGTTATCATCTGTTTAAAAGTTCCCGTTTGTTTCTATGCATCAGCTCCTAAAACCCCACCAGAGAAGTCACGCTACGACACGTCCCTCGGCCTCCTGACCAAGAAGTTCTGCCAGCTGCTGGCTCAGTCCTCAGATGGCGTGCTGGATCTGAACCAGGCTGCCGACACGCTCAACGTCCAGAAGAGACGCTTGTACGATATCACCAACGTGCTGGAGGGTGTGCGGCTCATTAAGAAGAAATCAAAGAATAACATCCAGTGGCTGTAAGTGTGTGTGTAAGTGTGTGTGTGTGTGTGTGTGTGATCAGTATAAGATTGCCAACTGACTTTACAGTATAATGTCATCGATGTCACTGAAAATGTTAATAGTAGTTTATGATATTTACAAATAAAAGAAGATGATATTTAGATGATTGTTTGCTGTGCGCTTCAGGGGCTCGACTCTACCCTCGGAATCGGGTCCGGTGTGTCCCCTGGGCCAGCTGCAGACTCTGAGCAGAGAGATGCTGGCCCTGAGAGACGAGGAGAGACGACTGGACGAGCTCATTCAGGCCTGCACTTTCAATGTGCAGCAGATGACTGAGGAGATGCACAACCAGAAATATCCTTTACTGCCCCGAACGCAACACTGCGTACACCGATCATACTGCAGATCATTCGTGTTTACACCTCACTCACTCTCACTCACTCACTCATTCATTTTCTACCGCTTATCCGAACTACCTCGGGTCACGGGGAGCCTGTGCCTATCTCAGGCGTCATCGGGCATCAAGGCAGGATACACCCTGGACGGAGTGCCAACCCATCGCAGGGCACACACACACACTCTCATTCACTCACGCAATCACACACTACGGACAATTTTCCAGAGATGCCAATCAACCTACCATGCATGTCTTTGGACCGGGGGAGGAAACCGGAGTACCCGGAGGAAACCCCCGAGGCACGGGGAGAACATGCAAACTCCACACACACAAGGCGGAGGCGGGAATCGAACCCCCAACCCTGGAGGTGTGAGGCGAACGTGCTAACCACTAAGCCACCGTGACCCCCCCGTGTTTACACCTGTACAGGAAAATAAAATAAAATATGATGATAGTTCACCATATCAGCATTTATACACACTGACCAATCACTGATCAGTCTTGAGCCAGAGCAGAGGTTCTGTAAAAATGATAAAAGCCACTGTTTTTTTTAAATTTTTTTTATTGGTGATAAAATAACACATTTGTTGCCTGTCTAACTTTAAAAATGCATCAGGATGTTTTCCTTATCTACTCCCACGTATGCCTATGTCACATACCAGGACATTCGGAGAATCAAAAGCTTGCAGGACCAAACTGTAATCGCTGTTAAAGCACCAACAGAAACTAAACTGGAGGTTCCTGACCCAAAGGAGGTAAAAAAATAAACGCTGCTCTCTTTACTGTCACACATACAGCAGTTTATCCAGTCGCTGTTGTCACGGACGCAGGATAAAAGCGGACCCAGACGCAGGATAGCAAAATAAACGGGGTTTAATAACCAAAGAACACGAAACATAACACGGACTAGAGACAGGACAAGACAACAGTAGATTCCGTGCTGCACAAGGCAACGCAGCACAGTTAAATAGACAAGGTAATTACAATGGGAAACGGGTGTGTGGAAGCGGGCAGGAAGAGACAAGGGGTGGGGCAGACACGTGACGAAGAACATAAACAAATGCACGTGGCCAGAGTCTGGGCAGAGTCCTAACAGCTGTACTATGAAGTCATTAGTAGGCGTGTCTCCTTCTGGATTCCATAGTGACGTGACGTGACATACAGCTAAGTATGGTGACCCACACTCAGAATTTGTTCTCTGTGTTTAACCCATCCAAAGTGCACACACACAGCAGTGAACACACACACAGCAGTGAACACACACACAGCAGTAAACACACACACACTGTGAACACACACACCGTGAACAGACACGGAGCCATTTATGCTGTGGCGCCCAGGGAGCAGTTGGGGGGTTCGGTGCCTTGCTCAAGGGTACCTTGACGGCCCGAGACTCGAACCCACAACCTTAAGGTTAGGAGTCAAACTCTCTAACCATTAGGCCACGACTTCCCCAACGTTGATCACTGGGTGGCGTGCTCTGTATTTGCAGAGGTTTAAATCTTCTTAAATTCACTGCTTCTATGGATACAAACACATCTAGTCATCGACGTTCATCCTGTTGCTGAAAGTCACCAGCTTTCATCGTAAATGAACGATCTCTAGAAGATTTGTGGCCGCGATTCGCTGTATGTGTGAACGTAGCTTAATTATTACATGTATAATACATAATAATAATTACACTTTCTTGTGTAGAGTTTACAGGTTCATCTGAGCAGCTCTAAAGGCCCTATCGACGTTTTCCTCTGCACGGATACCAGCGAGTCCAGCACTCCCCTGCGTAACGGCGTGGACGTGAACGGAAACGACACTGCTTTCCTCCGAATGTCCAGAGGTGAGAAACATCTGGCCATCAGCTGTTAAATATTCATTCATTCATTCATTTTCTACCGCTTATCCTCCGGTCACGTGCCTCGAGCCTGTGCATATCTGGGCATCAAGGCAGGATACACCCTGGACGGAGTGCCAACCCATCGCGGGGCACACACACACACTCTCATTCACTCACACAATCACACACTACGGACAATTTTCCAGAGATGCCAATCAACCTACCATGCATGTTTTTGGACCAGGGGAGGAAACCACATGCAAACTCCACACACACAAGGCGGAGGCGGGAATCGAACCCCGACCCTGGTGGTGTGAGGCGAATGTGCTAACCACTAAGCCACCGTGCTGTTAAATATGTTGTTAAAGTTGTGACACAGAATAATTGTAGTAAGATGTTAACTAACCAGTACACCGGCATTCAGTGGAAAGTGACTTACGGGACATTTTTCGATCAGTATTCTGGTCTGAAGTCAGGACTTTAGTGTGAGAATTTTTCTGTTGATAACCTTACACAGAAATTCTGTGGCCTTTTAAATTTTAGTAGTTTAAGAACAAGTCTCAGAGCGGGTTTGTTATCACTGTTTACTTCTGAGAATCTGAAGTCCTGAGTGTTCACTTTTATTATGAGCTTCATATTAACACAACTGTGGAGTGAGACATGGCACAGACATTCGATACTGAACATGGACACGAGAACACAGGAGAAAATGTACTTAAGAGATGCTGAGCTTGCTTTTTCTCTTTAACAGAAGACACCAAAGATACAGAAATGGGCGATTCTCAGCAGTCCAACAGCAGCATGACGCAGAGCGGGACAGCACCCCTGTCTCCCTTCAGCTCGTCTCTGTCTTCCATCCTGGGCCCGTTCGTGACGCTCTCGCCCGCGCTGCTGGGAGACGAGTACCCGCTGGGCATGGACGAGGAGCAGGGCATCAGCGACCTGTTTGACTCCTGCGACCTGGACATGCTGCCTCTGGACGAGCTGCTCATGGTGTGAGCCTGCAGGTGAACAGGAGATGGTTTACATGTCCATTTTTTTTTTTAAACAGTGGAAAATGGACTTACGTGATGAGATGTGCTGGTTGAGTCTGAATCAGTTGGACTTTTGGATCTCCAGTTCCTCCTGCTCAGTTTTCCCTGCTGGATTTAATACCTTTTTTTGTTTTTGTTTCCTGTTTCGTTCTGTAACTCCAGAGCGTACGGTGGTCTTTTTAAGCGTGATGTTTGCGTAGTGTAGTGAATGTTGAAAGCTTCTTGGAGTTCATGTCTGCAGTTGAGCCATTAAGCTAGAAACCTGGCAACCAGGTGGTTTTTATTTCTTTTGTCTGAGGTTTACAGACAAAACCAATCCCTCATTACTAGATCAAAACCGCACAATATTTCATTTCATACAAATCTAAATATTGCTTATGTCTTATGTCTTATATCCAAGCGATCGGTTTGATTCGTGAATCACGACTCCTTGAACAAATCCTGTGGACGGTGCTGTCTTTCGTTCGTAGACCCCGATGTTCCCTAAATGGAAGAATCAAACGATATAACATGACACGACATATCCTTAAACCCACATCACCACTGTTTAGGCTTATCCTAAAATAAAGCTTGGATAAAAGTAGCAGTGATTTTTAGTGTCTCTGGTAAGTGAACGTACGTTTTTTTTCCCAACAAATCTAGTGCAAAAACACATAACAGCAGTATGATACCAAGCAGTGCATTACGTCAGGCTGTATATTAGCTCCAGTATGTATTTAATATACAGGGTTTCTTATTCTCCACACCTAGAGGACTGTTTACTTACTTTACATCATCTCGTCAGTAGATGTTTGAGGATGTTTCCGCAACACTTCCTGCCTTTTATGAAGATCTCTAGCGGCAGCGTCGTGTCTAACGTGTTCGGTATCGCTACCTTGCATCGGCTTGCCGATCCACATGTGAGAATGATTTCGATACGTTCTTTATTTGGTCGTAAATAATTATAACATTTTGAAAGAGATTTAGCTATAAATTGGGACGAATTATGGCCGTATGGAGTGAATGCAGGGATTTCTTTTTAAATTCCTCTAAGATTTATGGATCGTCCTGATAACCCCGTATTGCTCGTCTGGTTGATGAGCTTTGCTAGCTTTCCTTGTTTAAAATGCCTACGAAGCTTGAGCTCGTACATCACCGTAGTGGTGATGCTCCTTATACTGGATGTGAATCGTGCCTGATCGGATGAGTCCGATCTTCCTGTTCTGATAGATGGATGTACTGTATATATTCAATCCGAATATCACGGGCAAACTTCTAACGTCTTCCGGTCCTTTTGCACGTTAATACTCTGTGCAGATCACCCGTACTACCCTTGCGCCCCAGCACTGATTCTCTCAGGGCAGTTATTCCTACGTCTAAACGGTGTACATTTCCGAATTCTGGCTTTTCTGGACTAAACGGATAATCTTTAAATGTTTAAACCGGTCGTCACACAACGATGTCAGCTCAGCGTTAAAGCGTTACTCAGCCGTAGTGGATTTTCTGATGCCTTACAGAAATCCATCACATCTACAATAAAGTTTTGTACTGAAGTTTCAGTAGTGGGGTCAGGAAGGGCATGGAGACGTAGACAAGCTTCATTCAGGGACTTTTACAAATCATGTATAGTATAATATTTACCATCATCTGTTCAAAAATAAATAAATAAATGTTTTCCGTGAACATTTCCAACCACGAGACGAGTAAGGTGTGAAGAATTCGTACATTTATCATCTAGCTTGCTTGAAAAGTAAAAAATCTCCAGCACGTTTGCTGGATTTCAGGAGTTCTTCACTAACAAGCCGAAAAAACGAGCGAGTAGCTAAAGCAAAATAACAACATACTGCACGCTAGCTAATGAAGTGCATCTGTGTAGCTATAACATGTAGAGAATATAGAGCTGTTCTCGCTGATCAAGTTCCTAGTATGTTCATGGCTTCGACCTTGTAAAAAAAAAAAAAAAGTGAGGATTCATTCACAGGTTAATCCACCAAGTAAAAACCTGCCTATCGTATTCGGGGGTTACGTTACAACATACACACCAAAGGAAAAGTTAATATGGTGTAAGATTTATTTAGTCTATACTCTGGTTGTTGAAAAACGATCTAAATAAATAAATAATAATAAAAAAAAGAATCTGTCGCCTAGTAACGAGTAGTACGAACAATTCCTGTCTAAACCCCTGATACTTCTGACACGTGAGGAAATGATTATTGTTATTATTTAAGCTAATGTTGTTAGCTGCTCCACCGGTTGTCCGCTTCATGGAGTTAAACCAACCCACACTGATAAATAATAATGTATTTTTTTTTTTTTTTTTTTTTTTCCGGAATGTTTGTATTACATTTTGTGTAGATCTGTTGTTGTAACGTGCTGTTTCAGGTCCGCTTCAAGTGCTAATTAAGGTTAAGAGTGTAGCTGTAACTGTTTGGATCTGTTTAGATCTTAAAGTTCCTCCAGGATTGTCAGGATGGTTACGGGCTCCATGTAGAAGCTCTAACGTCTCATCCGGAAGCACAACCGAAACTTTACTTATTCGTGTTTCCAAATGAACTTATTTAAGGTTAATTATTGGTTGTTCTTTTTTTCAGGTACTTAAATGTAAGATTTAATTCCCGTTACCAAAACGTAGCATCGAGGATGACCAAAGCGAAGTATACAGTATACTGAATTCTGTAGGAAGCGAGCGCAGTTTTTTTTTTTTTTTTTTTTTTTTTTTTTTTTTGCTTCGCCGAGCTCTCTGTACTAAATTCTTTACTGATTAAATATGAAGGAAACGTATCGGACCTTTCAGCACGCTTAAATGACGGAAATGAGGACGTTCTTTGTGGTTCTGCGCACGTGTGTGTGTGTGTGTGTGTGTGTCTTGCATATGAGTGCACTGGCAGCTGATTTCCCTGCACTTTGCTATCCAGGATATGATGTAAAATAAATATCTAAAAAAAAAAAAAGCCTGAAATTGTACAAATGCTAAAATCTGGTTGTTGTTTTTGTTTGTTTAGTTTTTTTTTGTTTGTATGTGTGTGTGTGTTTGCCCTTCTATAAGCTTTTACAACTCAAGGGCAGAATGCAGATGATTCAGGGTCAGATTTAATTTCTCTCCAGCACCACTACAGCTCTGCCATTTTTTTTCTTCTTAGTTATTTTTTTAAATGCAGTTTTATATTTGTGGCATGGCTGTGTGTGTGTGTATGTATGTGTGTGTGTGTGTACATGGTTGCAGACTGTTTTGAATAAAGTTTTGAATGCAAAGTTTGTGGTCTGTATGTTTACTCGTTACATAAACTGTAATGAAGTCCTGAAGTTTGTTTGGACGATTAAAAAAAAAATAAAAAAATCCCGTCCTTGAGGCAAAAAAATGGAATTTGTGCCTGTTTTGGGAGGTCTGTTGAGCATAGCAGCTTTAATTCATTTATTTTTCCCACTCCATTTATGTCCTACTCCACAGTGGTGGTTAATGATGCTCAGGACTTTAGGAATTTATAGCTGTATTTGCAAACAGAAATTACCCAACATACTGAAGGCAAAATGGAAATGGAAAAGTTTTTAAAAACTGATGATATTAAACCCATTTCTGCTCCCTGTGATGCCCCATGTGTTTGTTCATAAAGATCTAAAATGTGAAGGTGTTTATCTTCATCCACTAAAATTCAGTGTAAGATTATCGACAGAGGGAAAAACACACGTCTCACACTGAAACCCTACAGAGTCCTGACTAAACTTTAGATCAGACTCACAGATAGAAAATCATTCATTAGTTTAAACTGAATGAAAATGTCCCATAAGTCGATTTATGAAAACACCAGTGCACTTGTGAAAAGTATTTATGAAGACTTTCTGTCATAAATCTCAGTTTTCTTTGTATTAGTCCTGCTAATTAGTATTAAAAAGTTTATTAGCTCATAAAGTCATAAATGAGGTCCTAATTCTGAGACAAAAAAATCATGTTTAAGATACTCAAGATAATCATAACTGAGATATTATGGAATAACCATAAGCAATTCATAATTTTGAGATACTATCTCATAGTCGTGAATGAGATCGTTCATTATCTTGTGTTCATTATTTCATGATACTATCTTATGTAGCAGGCCAACTGATGGATAAATGATGGATGAATGAATCTCAGAATGATGGATTATCTCATAATCGTGACTTAGTTTCAGGATAATATTAATCTCATGATATATCACCAATCCATCTTGTTAATAATATGACACCGTTTTTAATTATGAGATAGTATCTTGAAATTATGACTCCTCAGCCAGGAGGGCATTTATTTATTTATTTATTTATTTATTTATTTATTCGTTCATTTATTTATTTACTTGCTTTTGGAAGATGTCCAGAGCAGGTTTATTTATTTATTTATTTATTTATTTATTTATTTATTTATATCTTTTAAGGCATTTGTTAAGTGCTGAAATTAAATAGTTATTTTTTTCAAATAACAAAACATAATTGTTTATGTTTTGTACAACATAGATATGTCATATATCAAAACACTCACCCCCCCCCCCCCCCCACCCCAAAATCTATTTAACACAATTTTGTTGTTATGCTGTTGGAATTGCCTAATTTTCCCCTCACCACCCCCCGACCCCCTTCTATTTCCTGACACTAGATGGCAGCGACTCCAAATGAAAACAACTTGAGAGGAAATTGTAATTGAATGTCTCTAAACCCCGCTGTTATATGTTCTATAAACAAATCTTCTAAAAGCGCCATGTTTCTATTGCCTTTTTTTTTTATATTAAATATCGAGGAATACAATTGGGTTCTCATGATATTGTTTTTCTTTTTGTTTCAATTTAAACGAGTATTGAATTGAACTCAATTTGAAAGAAATTGTCCTTAATCCCGTACATGTTCCATATTCATTTTCGCATGTCCGAATCTCCTGGCAGCTGGAGCGTGTCATCGTGTCATGGGGCAGCGTCTCGAAACACAGGCCACTGTGCGCCAGGCTTCTCATTGTGAATCAGGGCACGGGAGCAGACGGCGTAATTAGACCGGAGCCGGATGACTGGCGTAGGGTGCAGCCTCCCCTTATCTCTCCTCGTAGCTGAATGATGTTTCTCGGCTCTTTGTCTGGCCGAGCGCAGCGGTGAATGGACGAGGAAGCTGTGATGTAATTCTTTTTGAGTCTGGACCACTCTGTCTGTCTGCGTATAGGTGGCACTGTGTACACGCTGATCAGCAACAGAAACACACTTAACCCAGTTCCCCACTTTCGCTTCATGGAAACTTGATGTAGATCATGTTGCTTAATCAAATATGGGTGAATTTTGAAATCCTTATAAGCACACTGAGCACATCAGTGTACATCCATGTATATTTAGTACAATGTCTTTACACTGTATTGCAAGTTTTTTCATTTACAGAACATCTTAAGAATTTGTTTTTGTCCTGTTTTTTTTTCATAATTTTTTATTTTTTAAATATACAGTCCTGATTTTTTTCTTTAAAAAAAATAAAAATAAATTCAATCACAATCGTGGCACGATGGCTGTGAAGCACCGGCATCGTTTAAGGAAGCTGTGATGCACACGTGCGCTGTAAAACCCGAGTGCACGCTAACACGCCTGCCATACTCTATTCCTCCATTCATAAAACTCACTCGCCGTATTTTGGTCGAAGCTGATTTGCTGAGGGATCAGCTACGCTCCGAGACGTGGCCAATCGTAGTGGAGCTCCGTTCGGTATGTTTAGGCTGCGGGAGTGAGAGGGCGCCGAAAAGCTTCTCGTTCATATCGAGCAGCGGTGAACGGTTTACATGTAACCACGGAGGATGATGTGGAACATAATGCTGTTCTGGGGACTGCGTGGAGTAGAAGTGGCTGGTGACATCCTGCTCTAGCGTAGTGTGTGGCGTGTGCAGTGTCTTAACTCTAAAATCATGTATGTGTGCGGAACGTTCCGGAATTCAGGATGAATATACAGGCAACAGGCGTTATCTATGTCGAGGCAATTATCGGAGGCATTGTGCGTTTCGATGTGAAAGCACACATGATAAATCTAAAGAATTGTGTATGTGTGTAAGTGATGGAGGTCTACAGGGAAAATGCTTGATGTGTGATTCCATTTGCTATCAATTAAAGGCATTTTTCTTCATGTTGGGAATTCGGGCATCAAGGCTGCACGTTATTTATGTCACTGCCCGTGTTAAGCCAGATTAATTTCACTGTAGGGAGCTGGAGTCGTTCCTAAAAGCCACCTCGTTAGAGTTTAGATTTGTATTTAGCCAACCGTCTGCTTTTCAAAAGTACACAATGAGTGTAAGGGCTACAGGAAATATCAAATATGAAATGGGAATGGTAGCATTTAAGTTTAACTTCAGCATTCATAAGGCTACGTAAGCACTTCATGTAGACTAACATCTCAACCTACACAAACCTCTATAAGGGCTTATTCCAACAGTTGACAAATGTCATAAAATACTTGCTAAGATGACGATATGTATAATGAATATGGATCAATATATTTATAACATTATAATGCCTTATGAATGCATGCATGATCTAATTGTACATAATCCCATCATGATCATCAACGTCTAAAGCTACATACATAGATATTCCTTATTCCAACAGGTACCAAACTGTTAACACTTTCTATGAAGGCAATAAGTATAATGACCTACAAATATATTCATAACACGTTATGATGCTTTATGAATTCATCATGACGCGTCATTATTGTATTAATAGGTCACTATAAGCCCTTCATGATCAACATCTAAAGCGACTTACATAGATATAATGCTTTATTCCAACAGGTGCTGAACATCTATAAAGGCCATAATTTTAATGAGCTAAAAATACATTCATAACACATTATAATGCATCCCCATGGTATTACACACATAGTTATGATTATTTATGCATTTCATATACATATGATAATGTTCAAGCATTTATACATTTTTAAAATCATACAGTATAAGTATTGTCTATGACACATTATAATGCCAATACCAAAAAGAAAATACCGCTGGTGATATAATGCATTATGAACTCTACTTATATAATCATGTTAACAATTCATAATGCAATCAACAGTGTTATACAGTGTAATGTATTTTCATAAACAGGTATAACAATGCATATAATACTTTATTAATGCATTATAACATGATGTATTAGAAATACTGTTCATAACACTTTATAACACTAATATCAGTGAATCAGAGGACCTTTTCCATAGTCACTAGATAACAAGATGTCTGGAGAAATTATCTGGAATTTACAATTTTAACAATTCATAACGCAAAATAAAGATAGCTGTAAAGTATAATGCATTTTCATGAATAATTATTACATGAATTCGTTATAACACATGAATATACCTAAAGTGCTTTATAATTATGAACTGCCTAGAAAAATTGATGTTATTCATTTTTATGTTGACATAACACCTGAGTCACGTGACATAGGTTTGATTATGTTATGATGCTTTCAAGGCTGTACTTTAGTTGAGGAAAATGTATTGTACTTCACATTGACTTTACAGTGCCATAAGTATTTATAAGCACCTTATAAGTAGACATATGCAGTAAACTTACGCATATTTATTACACTGTTATTACAGTTTAATAGTCATCTGTCACATCATATGAAATATGACAAAAGCAGCTGAATTAAGACTTTAGTGTTATGTCGAACCTCATGGAAGGCTTATGTAGGTGTTGTGTAGCCTTATGAACATTGACGTTAAGTAAAGTGTTAGTGGGTGTTTTAGCTTTATTTCACTGCTCTGTTTTGTTGATTAAACTGCTGAACAGCACAGACTCAGTGGCCGTCTGTTTGAGTGATGAACCGTCTCCGTCGCTGTGTGAAATGGATTTGATTGATTGAGTTGTTTCTGTAACAATCTGATTTGGATCAAGACCTTTGTAGAAAATGCTTCACGTAAGCCAGTTTTCCACTTTCATCTTGTCAGAGGCAACTTATCAAATATTTATGTACTGATATTAAATCTGAAGAATAATAATAATAGTTACTGACTAACCAACTTTTTTTAATGGACCTTTTGCATTGATTTATTTGATTGAACATGTCCATCAGGAGTGATGTAGGATTCTTCCAGAAAGATCTTGCTGATCATGCTGACATTGTGACTCTAATGGATAAGCATTCCTCATGCAAATGAGTGAATTTACCATTTAGCTCTTAATAAATTCTTAAATGTGGAAATGTGCTAAATCTCTGTACGGTTCGACTCTTTCAAGCGGAGATTCGAGTGTCCTTCTGGTCTGCTGCTTAAACCCTGTGATTGTCTCACACTTTCCCTTCAGTCGAGTGCTTTTGCTCCATCACACATCCTCTCCGTGTCTCCAAGTGACCTGTTCTTGTGTAGATGAGCTAACGTCTGCCCCCTGCTTCACTAGCAGCTGCTCAGAGGACAGTGCAAATTGGCACACTGCTGATCTGCCTTTTGGGCTTGAAGCTTTTTCCTGTTCTTTAGCACTAATTTGATAGTATATATCTTCATGAAGAGTGGCCTTTTCACAGGCTGTTGGTTAAAAAAAAATCAAAAACGACAACAACAAAAAATTTACATTCTCTGTCTTTTAGCTCACCTGCTGTTAATGGGAGGACAATCACGGTATAACAATAGGATGGATGGATGGAAGGATGGATGGATGAATGGATGGATGGATGAATGGATGGATGGATCGATCGATCTGGGTTGTCTAAGGCTCTGGGTTGTTGATTGGATGATTGGTGTTTAAGCCCCATCACTGCCAAGCTACTACTGTTGGGCCCTTGAACAAGGCCCTTAACCCGCCCTGCTCCAGGGGCGCTGTATCATAGCTGCCCCTGTGCTCTGACCCCAACCTCCTCAGATATGCAAAGAAAACTATTCCACTGAGCTGTAATGTATATATGGCGATAATAAAATCTTCCATGCCCCAATTCATCATTCATTCTAATCCATAGGAATATGTGCTAGATGTAAAGGAAGTACAATATATCAACATTAACCAAGAAATATATAGTGTATGTACAGGTAATATACATAAATGGTGGTAAACTGGGGTAAGCCATCTGAATGAAGTTAGACTTATATAGAATAATAATTGGTAGAAAAGATGTAAAAGTGTACAGAGTGAAGCAGAACTGCAATATGATTACAGCCAGTGACGTATTAGTGAGACATCAGGGTCCTAGCGGTGTAGTGTAGGTCCAGTAGGTTCAGAAGTCTGTATGGTAGAATAGTCTAGTGGTACGTGTGGCAGTTTGTTGCAGAACACCACCGTCATGGGTTTGATTGTGTGCTCAGTATTAAATTTTATTCAGCGCTTTAACAATACACACTCAAATCATGTTGGATGTATGAAAAACTAATTGTCTTAATGTTACTCAGTTCAGTCATGTGGAACAGATGTATGCATTGAATGAAGTTAATTCAGTAAGCTTTTTTTTCCTTATTGTGATTAGTTCAGCTTCTATTTGTACCTGTATTTGTACCTGATTAGAACATGGTTTACTCAGATTGGTGTGAAAGACCTTAAATGACCTGCACTGAACACTGATCTCAATCCCACTGAACACTTTGGGAGTGGAGGCAGCAAAGGAGGAACAACTCAGTCATAATGGCCATTGTTTTGGATTGGGATTTTTTTGTATTCGGTATTTATACATTTTTGATCATATGACTTAAAATTCTTAGAATTTCTAATTTCAACCATATAATGTCTTAATGTCTGGTATGGTAGCAAAGTTTGATTTACCTAATAATGCATTTCAGCAGGGGTGCACTTTGGCTTAGTGGTTAGCACGTTCGCCTCACACCTCCAGGGTTGGGGGTTCGATTCCCGCCTCCGCCTTGTGTGTGTGGAGTTTGCATGTTCTCCCCGTGCCTCGGGGGTTTCCTCCGGGTACTCCGGTTTCCTCCCCCGGTACAAAGACATGCATGGTAGGTTGATTGGCATCTCTGGAAAATTGTCCCTAGTGTGTGATTGTGTGAGTGAATGAGAGTGTGTGTGTGCCCTGTGATGGGTTGGCACTCCATCCAGGGTGTATCCTGCCTTGATGCCCGAAGATGCCTGAGATAGGCACAGGCTCCCCGTGACCCGAGGTAGTTCGGATAAGCGGTAGAAGATGAATGAATGAATAAATGAATGCATTTCAGCACGGTGAAGAAGTGAGTGGTGTTGATGCTCCAGGTTCTGATTCTGAGCAGGGGATAGCGTCTGCGCAGTGTGTTTTGAACTTACAGAATACAACTGAGCAATTGAAGACAAACTGCCTTGCTCAAATGCCCATCAGTGGCAGCTCGGTGGTGCTGGGATTTCATCTCATGACTTTTGGATCAGTAGCTCAGCATGCCAGTGCCTTTTGATCCACTGGTGCCATGAACACACATTTTGGACACACAAGTGGAATCGCTACATCTGTATTTTATACATCAGAAAAACAGATTGTGTCTCTCATCTGCATATGATTTGCATACACTTACAGAACCCTCCTCTTCTCTTCCAAGCTCAGCCAGTTGGAAATGTCAAGAGGCCATATTAACTAGTTTTTTAGTTTGTTCCTCATTTGCATAAGAACAGTTCTGCAGAGGTTGCTCCAATAGGTGACCTTAATTGCCTGCGTCCTTGCCAAGCTCTGATTGCAATTAATTTCATTAAGCATATTATCAATATAGCCAGAAGAATACATTAGCATGCGTTTGGGACCAGGATGCGCAAGCTGTTCCCAATCAAGGAGCCTTTTCCGCACGTGGATGTCCTGTCATGCTTTTCATAAGGATGAAAAATTGGGCTTGGCTCTGATGGGCCTTGAGCTTATCAGCATGATCAATCTCACTCAGCAGTCCAAACAGTGACGCATTCATTACTTTATGTGCAAGATCAGAGAACAGCTTTGAAAAATAGTGGCATTTTGCTATTAGTTAATATGGAGACTTCTCTTCACACACTGACAGCAGATTTCAGTCAAAGTAGACTTTAGTAGTGAAAGTGTGCTTCTTTTTTGGATACATGTTCATTTTTGAGCACTATATGATTTTATTAACATATCCTTCTATTCATACATTCAACCCTGTAAACACCAAACAAAGAGGTCATACAGCATTTGTTGGATTTTGAAGCCTTCTTCAATTTCTCATCTTCCTAATCTTCTTAACAGATGTCTTGAGAAATGAGTTGTGTTTTCACTGAATAACAAACTAATCCCATATTAACTTGTGTTTTGTTTATTTCCCTATCAAGTCCCTGTGTGTTAAATCCAGCATTGTTCTGAAGGGTGCTGATGAGGAACAGGTTCTCCTACTAAGGCATGCCATCTTCATCACACCTTTCTTGTGTGTGAGCTGGGCTACATCCAATTTGTCGCACACTACTATAAAAAAAACATCATTTTCCCTAATTCGGTATTCCTACAAGAAGCGTTCTCACCTCTAGTCTCGCAAGTCTGATCTCCAGCAGATGCTATAGTGTGTGGTACATTTTCCTGAATGCAGCCAAGAATCATTTGCTTAAACAAAACTATTTGATTGACATGGTGGTCGCCCAACCACAGAAACGATTCTGTAAGATAATCTGATTTACGTACCACTAATTGCTTCAAGCAGTAGTCTTTAATAACTTTTGACAGGATATCTTAAACTTTTTTTCAGTCCAGTGATCACATCAATTAGCATCCAATCTGCTAATTGTATTGCAGTGTTACAGTTTGAAAAATCAGATTGCAACCTTCAAGATTCGGAAGGTTGTGGCCAGAAAAGTGTACAGAAATAGCAAGACACTATTGCCCTTTTTACACAGAGGCAGTTTGAGTGCTGGTTCGGAGCCAGAGCCTAATTTAGAACCAGTTCTTTCTTTTTCGACAGCCAAAGCACCGGCTCTGAACCAGGAAAAGTGGCTCTTAAGTAGCACCAAAACGTTGCTGGTCTAGACTTAAGAACCGCTTGTGTCAGGGGCTGGGGGCGGGGCTACTGTTAGCGCATTTGATAATATACCTTAAGTATACTAATGTTTAATACACTTTTACTTTACTTCAATATGATACATTATCAGCACACATTATAGTAAGTAGCTACATGCTAAGGCTAACCTTTTCTGTGTTAATGATAAAATAACGTTATGTACTTTCTCGATTGCAACCACCGTTTATACAGATTACATGGAGCTGCACGTACACGTTGGATTCGCCGCGTTTGGGTGTTAATGTAGGTTCACAAAGCCATGAGCATTAACAGTAAAGCAACATCCGCCATTGTTGATGTGTTTGTGTTTGTCGCTGCTGCGCTAAAGTTGCTGTGTAACGTGACACGTATACAGTGACATCAGACTCGGCTCTGTGACGGCTCTCTAGCCGGTGGAAAGGCAAACCGGTTCTTAGAAGGTTCTTCAGTGGAACCAAATTTGAACCAGCACCAGTGCTAGCTCTGAACCAGCACCCGGTTCTTTTTATTGGAAAAGAGGTGTATGTGGACTACGGGCTGAGGGTCTGAGATTACAACTAGCTCACAGTTAACATGTTTTAAAATGTGATGGAAATTTAGGAATGATGGTCAAATGGCAATAATTTAAAGTACTATAACGTTCTCTTTCTGGTACACCTTGTTGGTCAGGTTTGGGAAATGAATTATAGCATGATAGTTAAATCTTTGGAAGCTGATCTGTTTTTGCGTAACGTACAGGTGAGGACATGAAAGAGCTGGACAGGCTAAATGACTACAACACTGCCACTTTAATATGTTTTGCTAGGGATCAACCAGAAACTAAATCCCACTGGCAGAAGGTATTCAGCAGGTAAACAGGTTTATGGGTGAGATAGGACACCATATATACTGACATCAATGAAAATGTTTTATACATAAGACAATTTAAGCAAAATAAAAAATCTTGGAGGCCATCGAAGATTCGATATGCTAGATGTCCAAGGTTAAAATGGATTTTGAATCGATTATAGTAATGATGGTGATGAAGCTTGATGAGACACAAAACACACGAGTACACACAATAAAGCCTGTTGGCTATGTCCTAACGAATCAGTGTGTTACCTTTGTGCCGTGCTCTCACAGTATATAATGTGGTATATGTTTTATTTCATTGCACTGATGCTTTGTGATATGTTACAGTGGCGCGTTTGGTAGCCTCGGGTGTCGGGAACCAGGCCGTCTGCACACTCGTCTTGAGCGCTACTCAAGCTGTCACAGCCCACAGGGATGTGTGTGTGTGTGCATTAACTCCATGTGACCAACTCTGTCATCCCAGGCCAGATTATACACACCATGTTAGACATGGCAGCTGGCCTCCTTACAGCATGTAAACTGTATATGGGGCTTATTCTTTCTGCATTGGTGTGTGTTGCTGCTTTTGTGTGTGAATATGAATGTTAGTCAGAATGAACTGATAATGTTCGGATAATACAAATAAAATATAGAACGTGCCCTTTTTTAAATTAGGAAATTATGTTAGAAAGATGGGGGGCATGGTGTCTTAGTGGTTAGCACGTTCGCCTCACACCTCCAGGTTTGGGGGTTCGATTCCCGCCTCCGCCTTGTGTGTGTGGAGTTTGTATGTTCTCCCCATGCCTCTGGGTTTCCTCCGGGTACTCCGGTTTCCTCCCCCGGTCCAAAGACATGCATGGTAGGTTGATTGGCATCTCTGGAAAATTGTCCATAGTGTGTGAGTGCGTGAGTGAATGAGAGAGTGTGTGTGTGTGCCCTGCGATGGGTTGGCACTCCGTCCAGGGTGTATCCTGCCTTGATGCCCCATGACGCCTGAGATAGGCACAGGCTCCCCGTGACCCGAGGTAGTTCGGATAAGCGGTAGAAGATGAATGAGTGAGAGTGTTAGAAAGATTTATAGAGCATGTGGTTGAGACTAGAGATGTGCATCAGGACTGGGATTCTGTAGGAACACAACAATAAAGTCTGAACAGTATGTTTTTACTTTCATGCAGCCCGTGTTCTTTAACGTGAATGTAAAATTTTCCGTTAGTGACCGCCTGGGCAGGTTCGTGGTTTATTATATTAGTCTATTAGATTGTCGGGGAACCGATTAAATCTGTGCGTGGTAACAAAAATAAATGAATCTGTAGCAGGATTTAACAAAAATGAAGTGGATTAA
The DNA here is from genome assembly GCF_030014155.1 of Tachysurus vachellii. NCBI lineage: Eukaryota > Metazoa > Chordata > Actinopteri > Siluriformes > Bagridae > Tachysurus > Tachysurus vachellii. The sequence goes on along the minus strand of NC_083462.1, from coordinate 8,404,503 downwards.
ACTTACGTGATGTAGCTGAGATTGAGGAACTTCAGAGCAGAACTCATACGCCGTCATGGACACTGCTGGTATTCCCATAGTTTCTAGGAGCAAACAGATAGAATTTGTTATAAAAAAAAAAGGCTTAAATGGGGTTTGAATCTGAATACAGATATAAATATTTGGACCACTGAACAAACACGATAGAGACACTGTTTTCCACCACGAGTTGCTTATTTCTGTTGTTTCTTCTGATTATTTATGCTTTATATCCATCATCGCAGTCAATGTTAGGCTTAATTTCCTCATTTCAACCGGCATTCTTTCAGTTTCTGGCACTTTCCTGAAGATCCTGGCTGTTTTTCCTCAATATTGTTGTTCAGCTGTGTGTGGCCCAGAACAGTGGCTTCTTTTAAAGGCTTTTCTGACTCACATTAGGATAATCACCTACAGGTTCTCAGAAGCAAGCTTCCCATCACCGTCACATCCTTACTCCCTTGTTTCTTGTTCCAAAGCTACTTGAATTCCACTACTCAATCCCTGTTTGGATTTACAAGGTTATTAAGGTCAGACACTGTGTGTTTGTATGTGTATATGTGTTAACAGAATGCTTTTAGTGGTCGTGACCAGTAAGCTGGTACGCAGGGGTTTTTCCCAGGCTTGCCGTGTGCCAGACACTGTACCCTGTGGCCTCGGTGGCATCGCAGGCTGTATTTTTTTTTTTTTTTACTACAACACACTCATTGTTGAAGTGTGGCAAAGGGAACATAGTGGTAATAAGCACATGCCAGAAATAGAATCCAAAATGAGGGATAAATAAAGGTTTTAGTTATTTTCTAATGTAACAAGCTGAACTTCAAAGTAAAAAAAAAAAATTTGGCCTTAGAACCAACCAAAAGAAACAGAAACACAAACAAAAATCCTTATTGAAGGGATACACTCCAGTATTTAAAAGTCATGACCTCATGCATTATAACCTTGATTGCAACATTTACCACAATAACTAAAGCACTTCTTAGAAGTATTGACCCCCTGGGTTCCTGCTTGGTAGAACCACCTACCAAGTCCTCTGAGATATCTTGATCAGCTTTTCACATCTGGATCCTGAAATATTTACCCATTTGTCTTGGAAAAATTGCTCAAACACTGTCAGATTCCATGAAGTCTATTGGTAAACAGCAATTTTCAGGTCTTGCCACACATTCCCGATGTGTTCTGATGGCAAGACATTTATGCAGTAACAGCTTTTATGTTTTTTATTTGTAAATGATTTTGTGAACTATGTTTGTGCACGTGTGTGTGAGTGTGTGTTTAAGATCCCTACTGTATCTTGTTTTTGTATGAATGGTCATGCATGCATGTTGTGTGTGTGTGTGTGTGTGTGTGAGAGAGAGAGAGATAGATGATGAGCTGGTCAGAATGCAGTAATGTCAGCCATGTGTGTGACTTCTTTGGTAGAGGACATCCAGTGGGTGGCTCCTGGCACTGAACTGCTAACCAGTCTTCCAGGAATAAGAAAAAAACAAATCATATATTGAAGAAACCAGTGTATGAAATGAGCAGTAACATTGAGTTTGTAGTTCCGGGCTTTTTGCTACCTGACAGATACAGGATTTCTTGGAATGCGTCTGTGCTGTGTCGAGTATAAACACAGAGTCAAAGGACTCGTTGTAGCGAGCGCTTGCATGCCAGCGGTGCTTCTGCTGTGAGAAAACGGTCACTGGCAAAATTCATAACACTGAAACATTTTCTCCACCGCTCAATTATTCATGCAACGCCACCCGACCTCCCTGTTAGACCGCAGATATGAATCATCTGTCTGTTTATGCTGAGCTCATCACAGTTGCTTATAAAACGACGTTAGTGCTAGGGGTTCGTCTCTTTTTCTGCCCGCATGCACACATTTTGACCTCTGTATGGCCCAAGTGATAACAAAAAACAGCCTGTGAATGCACAGCCTTGCCTCTTCCCACCGCAGCAGTGCTGGCACCCACATGAGGACACAGCTGGCACCCAATGTGCAGGCGCTCTCAGCCCAGGCTGCTCAGTTCATTTTAAAGTCGTTTGTGGCGGGATCGGCTCTTTGGCTGTCTCGGGAGACTTGCTGCTCAATGTCGGAGAAACGAGAGGGAGTTTTTCAGAGCTCCTCGTGTGTCTGAAAGTCGATGCAGAGGCGGAAATATAGCCGGCGATATAGCATAGATGAGAAAAGGAGTCGAAGGAAATCTAATTAGGATCGTTTAATTGAATCCGTTTTCCCTCCAGTAATGTGGCTCATGGGAGTATTGTGTGTTTTTCAGCCTGTCAAAATCACATCGCACGAGGCGATTCTATATTTCAGCTCGGATGCGCGTGCTTGTATCAGACATCAAAAGCGTTTTACGCTCTGGTGCTTATTGGCGTCTACAGAGTGTCAGCTCTCATTTAAAAGCACTCCCACTCATTTCAGATTTTTTATTTGCCCTATTTATTTAAACCTGATTTGGATCAACCAGTTTGTTTTCCTTGCTTGTAATGACAAGTCACTGACATACACTAGCATATCAAGTGTATTAACTCTCCAAGCAGCTGCTTTCATTCCTGCTTATTTTGGAGCGCTCTAAAAATGCGAAAGTGCCGAGCCATAAACAAAATTTGTCCCACTTTTTTAGCTTCTTCTGCTTCGGCGCAGTTTGTCACAGCATATCTTCTCACGTTCTCTTCACTGCTGGAAGAGAGCTAGAAGTTCAGTGCAATTCGAGTAAATTCAGTTGTATTCATAGAGACGTGATGGACAATAGATATGGTCACAAATACAGCTTTGCAGAAATCCGAATGCAGATTTCGAGCCTTAATGAGCGAGACTGAGGTGACAGTGTCAAGGAAAAACCACCTGAGATGACATGAGGAAGAATCCTTGAGATATCATTTAGTACACAGCTGTGGTAGAGTAAAGGCAAACAGTATTGAGTGTGTACATTGGCTTCTGTGTTCAGGATGATGAGCAAAGGAGAGTTTCATGTTAAAAGTCTACAGTTTCCATGGGATTTTGTTATATATATATATATATATATATATATATATATATATATATAATTTCACACAAAACTCCAAAAATGGGCCCCAAAAATGATTGGCACCCTTAAATTAATATTTGGTTGCCCACCCAAATTTCAGGGGTGCCAACACTTTTGACACACACACACACACACACACACATATTTTATTGCTTTATATATATTGCTTTAATCAGGTGTAATCAGGCTACAAATAACATTTTAGTTTCAGAGATTTTAGGCTCCACTGTCAAAGACAAAATAAATAAACCACTGCAAAATTATAAATCTCACAAATATGTTTGCATTATTTACACTATTTAAGGATGTACGTAATTCTTAAAAAAAACACCCCCACATCCTCTGATAGCTTTATTCTGGAAGGGTGATGTAATATCTACTGCTGATCTGACTAATGGAAACTGGATACTGATGTGCGACCCCTGGCTCTGAGAGTGTTCTATTACAGTGGAATTCATGCTGTCAGTTTCAAGGAATTTATTACAAATTTTGAATCCTTGCCACATCACTTGACTGTATATGAGGTAATATTAAAATGTTAATGGTCCAATAAAGCAAAATAATAAAATAAAATAAATAAATAAACATAATAAATTGTAAAATAAATAAATAAATAAATAAATAAATAAATAAATAAATAAAATAAAATAAAAAAGCCTAGATAAAAAAATAAAATAAATAATATTAATAAATAATAAATAAATAATAAAATAATAAAAGTAAACAGTCTTGGTATAAATGCAACCATTGCCTATATGTATATATATATATATATATATATATATATATATATATATATATATATATAATATTCTTGATAGCGATTGATGGTCATAAGCTCTTAATGTTTATTATTATTATTATTATTATTATTATTATTATTATTATTATTATTACTGTTACTATTAATAATAACAATAATAATAATTATAATAATAATAATTATAATAATAATAATAATATTGTATTATTATCAGCTACTTGTTACTTAATTGTGGTTAGTGATGTATTTTAATGATGTATTCCATAATCTGGTTTTTTAGTCCTTTTTTTTTTTTTTGCATTCGAGAGAACCAATACTTAGAATATCTAAACCTGAGTAAACATGTTGTATCTTATGAAACAGCTTTTCTTCTAAGAGTAATAAAGCTGGTATTTTCATCCCAAGCTAGTTGGACATATAACACATCCACTTCATATCAGCACTTGCTGATTATTCAATGATTGTTGAATCAGCTGTATTAGATGAGGAGAACACTACAATGTGCAGGACAAGGCTTTGTCCAGGATCAGGGTTGTGAACCTGTGAATTACACAGTGTTGTAACATCATGCTCCATCTCAAGCACCTGCCCCTCTTAAAGTCTCTGAATGTCCCTGCAAATAACTGATATGTCCTTAATGATGGTGGACATTTCTAGCTCACAGGCTGAAGGATGTAGCCTCAAGGAGGTGTCAAGTGGAGGTCTGAAAAGTATCCATTTTCTGTGACTCTTTTCTAATGCAGAGAGCGAAGACCCAATCTCTGAACTTTTTTTCTGCACCTGAGACTCTTCTCTCCTGTGAGCGATAGATCCTCTCTCTGTGAAGCTGTAACTTTTCTGGTACTATAAAATATCAAGGATAAGTGTTTTTACGTTTTCTTTGTAAAAAGTCAAGTTGCCATTTTTTAATAAAATAAACAAATAATTTATAACAGCTTATAATCACACCCTCCAGTGTCACCCAAATGAAGACAAGGTTCACTTTTGAGTCTGTTTCCTCTCAAGGTTTCTTCCTCTTCCATCTAAGTGAGTTTTTCCTCACCACAGTCACCACAGTCACCTCAGACTTGTTCATTAGGGATAAATACAAACACATTTAAATATAAGTCTAATATTAATCTTGAACATTTGTATAATATAAAAAATTTTGTACTATATTTCTTATGTTCTGTGAAGCTGCTTTGAGACAATGTCCATTGTTAAAAATGCTATATACAAATAAAATGGAACAAATAAAATGGAATAAAACATTTACCTTTTTAGTTATTCTGCAAGATCTATAGTGATTATATTATCTTCTTGCTCCCCAATTATGATGACCTGAACCCCATCTCTGTATAACAAATGTTTAATAATGGATGGTGAATTTAATTAGAGAAATGGAGCCAAGCACATGCTAGAAAAATAATTCGGTTCTATCGCACAGTGCTTGAGAAAGGTTAGGATGCTGCAAACCTTTTCCAAAGCTTGAGAAATGCCATACAGATCTGCATTAACCTGCAACCCTGACCTCAACTTCATGACACCTAATCAATGCATTTGTGCGTATTTGTTTTTCATTTTTTAACATTAATATGTTTTTTTTCTGTTAGCAAAGCAGAACTGTTATTTTATTTCCGATCACCTACGGTAGCTGTGTAACAAACCGAATGCCGTCATTTAGATTGAAAATACATTAATGCATGTTTTGTGATCATAATTACGGATTGGTTGTGATGCTTTTGAATGAACAGGGTGACTGACTGAGAGAGAGAGAGAGAGAGAGAGAGAGAGAGAGAGAGAGATTGACTGCTTCACTCCACAGCTTGTGCACAAAAGCAGCCAGTAGGCTTTGTGGAGCAGTCGTGTGGCTCAGGCTTTTTAAAATTCAAGCTTCCCAGTGAAAAGGCACCTGAACTCACCCAAATTAGAGAGTCGCCCATCTTATAGAAAGGCCCCGTTTGTCTGCGGCTGAATAGGACTCATCAGGAAGAGTCAGGCTTGATTTTGAATAAAAAGGCATTTCCCTGACGTTAGACTTGACTGGAGATACCGTATATCTTTCTCTCATTCTCTCACTTTCTCTGTCTCTCTCTCTCACACTCTCTCACTCATCCTCTCTCTTTCTTTTTTATACTCTAATCACACATTCTGATCGTTTTCCTCTTTGTCTCTACAACCTCTCAAGTATTGAAAAAATAAAGATAAAAAAACAGGCAGCAATGCATTTTAATTAATTCTAATGAATATGCAAATTGACACGAATCCTCTGGATAATGTGGTCTTTTCAGACTTCGGATGTTTGGAAAGGGAACGAGTGTGGAAAGGAGGGGAGCGATGGATGGGACACATCTTTTCCTCGGGAAACACAATCAGCACAGCATTCATCCGCAAGGCCGTGTGTAGAAGCAAAATTCTTTGCTTTACTCCACTTGTGTGTATGTGTGGGCTTTTTGTCTGTTTTCAGTCTTCGGTGCTGTAAGGTGATGTGTTTTTAATAAAAACCTTTACGTCTATACACGATTGCACTCGTTGTCTTCGTGCCAGTTTTCATCGCATTGCTATCCTTAATTTTTGCGGACAAGGAATCCTTTTTTTTTTTATGGTTGAAAAGACTCATTTCTGAGCAGCTTTGAAAATGTCCTTGGTGCAAAAGTCCAGGTTGATGTGTTGCAAAGAAATTTAGAGCAGGGATTATATTTATTTTATTAACTCCCTCTTTCCCCCCTCATCCTCTGTCTCTCGCCTGCACAGGATGCTCGAGGGCCTGAAATGTTTATTACTTGTGGAGATAAGCGGGGCTCAGAGGCAGCAGCGGAGAAATCTGCGGGGGGCGAGTGTTAATTTGACTTCAATAAAGGGGGGTTAATTATTTTGGTGCAGATGGGGACTTGAATTTTGCCAGACAGGTTTTGCATCAAAAAAGATGATTTCAGGCTCAATTAGGAAGCAGTGTGCAACAAACTGGCATGATTTTGATGGCTTTCAGATCTTTTCCTCTAAAGCCAGTCTGTAAAGGTTGATTTTTTTTTCTATAGGAAATTTCAATGCATTCTCAGTCACATAAATTTTTAGTATTTAGAAGTCTGGATCACCAAAAATGTTCAATTCCACTAAAAGATGGTGTGTTATCTCGACATTAATAACCTAGTCTACTTATAGAAAATCAACATTACTTACACCACAGTGTAAAGAAGACTCATCACCTGTTCTCTGTTCTTTCATCCTAAAATCAATGCTGAAACAATCACTGATTTTTTCACACTCTCCTTTTTTTGTTTTCAACCTTTTAAGCCTTTCTCCACTGTCACCTTCACAGAACATGTAAGCGCTGATATTTTATCTGTTTGGATGCTGATGCAGGAGTGTAGCGGATATGCTGACAGCCGGTATCTGATTACAAGTTGAATCAAAGTGTGACATTCTCTGTGTGAGGAACTCACACTCTGCTAGTAAGGTTTAACACGTCTTTAGGCAGACTGTTTGTGTCAGTTAAACAGGATTCCATACACAACGTGATCGATGAATTCGTAAGGTCACGACAAGGTTAACAAGAAACCCAAATAAAAACATTTCCATAAAAACGTTTTGGTGAAATTTATGTATGTTTTCTTTAAGGCAAGGTTTGAAAGTATATTGTAGACATAACACCATTTTGATCAAAACCAGATCCAATAGGTTTTCAGAATGCCAAGCACATATCGTGTTAATTCATTAGGGTAAACTTTCTGCTGCTGTAGATTGACCCACATGGATACACTAAAAATTTGTGCTTTCCAAAAAAACAGTTAATGCCCAAGACTCACTCTATCAGTGTCCATTATCTTACGTGAATACTGCAGAACTGCTGCTTAAAGCATAAACACTGCCTTGTGCTCAACCCAAGACCTATTCACTACTTGCTCATACTGACCATCTTTTCAATCACCCTTAGTACTGGGAGATGTTTGAGTATACACACAGAGAAAACAAACTCATGAGTCAAAACAAGTCATTCTCGTATACCTGACATGATTTGTGCATGTATTTTCCAAGCCTGATAGTTGAGAGTTGGAGAGCTGAGAATCAAACCCATGACACTATTGTTTTTTTACGGATATATTATCGCTGCACTGTTCTATCATACGTTTTAATCGCCTAAATGGAGTATTATAGTTAGATTTCCCATCAGTGCCAACATCCTTGTGAGATTTCTTACTATAATTGGTTTCCATTAAAACTATGTGAATTGATCACGCTCACTCTAAATCATGCAATCTAATCATTAGTAACTTGTTTAAATGACGTTTGGTAGAAATAGTGAAGAAATGTAAGAAACTATATGGAATATTTTTTTCTTAAATCTAATTGAATATATATTCACAAGAGTAATAATTTATGGTTTCCTTTGGTATCAGATTTCTTCCCAGCCACCATCACTTCTTGGATTACTCAGGGATGTACATCTAAATCTGCATTTATGACTTGCTTTGTATCAATCTCTTTTGATTATATATATATATATATATATATATATATATATATATATATATATATATATATATATATATATATATATATATATATATATATATATACAAGGATATACAAGGATATATATATATATATATATATAGTATCCAATCAGGTGAGTGTTAAGACTGCTCAAGGGTCCAACAGTCTCTCTTGTAGTCTTGCTGAAAATCAGCTTAAAAAAATACCGCTCATCTAAAATTCCTGCATTGCAGGCAGTGAAAATACTCCATCTTCCCTGCACATGTTTCAACATTTGCAATGTAGTTTCAGTCTCGGTGAAGTTTGGAGCTAACGTGGATGTGACGGTGTGACTCATGCGCCGTGTCTGGCAATGCAGATTTGCCTTGCTGGATTGGCAGGAAAGCAGTTGGTAGCTTGAGTTTTCACAAGTTAGGTGTGAAGACACTGGAGAAAAGGCAGCAGACTTGTGTGAGTGTGTGGAAACCGTCACCGGAGGTTAGCAGAGTCTCAAATCTTTATATTGTGTTTTCATTTTTCTCTGCCTGTTTGCACTCAACTCTCAACTTAACTTCAATACTTCCAGTTAAATGCAGGAAATCATTTAGACTCATTTTCCCTGTAAATAAAGCACTAAGTACATATGTAACATCACATTTTTAACCACGGTTCTCTCAGGAGAGATGATCTTTACACACTCATTAATCACACACTGGAGTTATTCTCCTTCTGGTCTCCGACCCTCCAACATTGATAAAACGGTTATGGCCTTAATTAATGAGCACTGCTAATTGTTTCAGAACCAATCAACATATCATTTGCATAAGAACAAGAACAACATGATTGATTACTCTTCGAAGGTCCTCACTGCTCTTTGATTGTCCTGTTTTCCCTCGCTAGAAAAAAATATCCTTACATTTTCCTGTGCAATTAATGGAGACTCTATTTAAAAATTTGTACCCCCACTTTTTCTAAATGGACAAAATAGGTGAAAGGTTAAAAATTAGATATATAATTATTAATCTGGAAGTAGACAACAACCAAAAACATTATGCACAACCATGCTCAACAATGTTGTCTTTTGTAAAGATAAACCATTACCAAATAAAATATTTTTACTTTTTTGCACCGTCCTGTCACTTGCCTTCTACACAGATACTATTAGTTTAACTAGTCATAAGCGTTCAGATCATAGAGATCACCACAGAAACTATGGATTAATGATAGAACCAAATTTTAATACGTTATACAGAACTAACAGTAGCAAGTACTTAACGGATACAAATTAGTCTTGTAACGATCAAATGATTTGGATCCATGCATCGATTTTTACGGCAACAACCATAAATCAATTGTTATTGATTATAACCGATTACACCTATATCATCTGAAAAGGGCAGAGGTGTAAATAGGTTAACATGGTGACTTGCCCTGTAACTCTGATACTTAACATAGCTGTTCTGTATGTATCTTATTCTTTATGTAATACCAAAACAGCTACAAACTTAGTCACATGTAAATCAAAGGCAATTAAATGAAATTAAATCAAATCAAATCATATTGTATCATATAAGATTCAATGGCATCAACAAATACCATTGATTAGGACAGTTGATTAGATTAGAACTTAATTGTCATTGTGATTCCCAACTATCAAGATTCCCAGCTATTATGATTCCCATCTAACGAGATTCCCAGCTATCAAGATTCCAGTTATCAAGATTCCCAGCTATCGAGATTCCAAGTTATAGAGATTCCCAGCTGCCAGAAAATTGAACCATGGACCTAACGCTCTCCTAACTAAGGTTCATTCTACTATTACAAATACCCTTTTTTGTTTGTTTGTTTGTTTGTTTTTTTCTCAATGTTTGCCAGAAATTTCTGCAGGGTATCTAGTTTAAAAAAATAAATAAAGCAAAGCTTACAAAGGGTAAAAACTTTATGGCTCGGTAACTTTTTTCAAATGTATTATTTAACACTATTCTATTTTAGATTATTTTTGGCCTTTCCTCCTTTGCCCCATCACAAGAAAACTGATTTCGTATTCTTATCGTCTCATGCTTCTAAGCTTTACTTTGCACCAGACCTGTGTGTGTGTCAGGTTCAGTTTGCTTCCCTGTGTTTCCCATGTAGCGACGCCTGCTGTGCCAGCTAACACACACTGCTAGCCTATTAAGCCTTCCTGTGTGCAGTTTATAGTTCAGCACTGCTCTTATCAGTACTGCTGTGTGTCAGGGAAAGGCTTGAAGATGAGCTGGTCCAGGGTTACTGCCTAATAAACGCTACAAAAATCCCTGCCAACACTATGGTGGAATTTCTCTGTCCTGCCTACTGCTGCTGAAGCAGATAAGACGGCTGCCTCTTTGCTCTCATTTCATCTGTGTCCTTTTGGATTTATGTCTCTCAAGCCTTTGTTATAGACTTAAACTAACACTCAGTGTTTGCACTCTAATTAGTGCAGCACTCGAGACCTGAGATATTTATCTAAGACTAGGTTGTCTCTCTCTGTTGCCTTTATTAACTGACCTTTTGACAGGAAGAGACATTTTTTAAACCAATAAAGAAATGCTTTGAATAAAAAACATTAAATGATTATTAAAGGTCTGTAGACTTTCTTTCATTTTTATTTTCATCTTTACAAAATTTTAATATTTGATATTCATTGGACGTTACGATCGAGCTGGTTTAAGATTAAAGGTTTACATGGTCAAATTCCATCAGGCTTTGAGAAAGCTGGTGCATTGGCTTAATTTTTTTTAGGTATGAGACTTAAATATTAGCAGGGTTTATAAAGGAATCATTAAGTGCTAATAGCTTTCACTCTCTTTTCTCAAGCAGAGACTGCATTGGAATAATAGATAAGCTCATTATTTTAAAATTATTCTCTACTTTCATACAGTCTTGCCTTAGAGTCGGGAACTGTGCATTTTTCTATTTTTGAACTGGAACTGGAGAATTAACCACATTGGCTCAGGATCATGTATGAGATCAGATTAATGTAAGATTGCTTTGTTCATTCATTACAGCTTTACTATTAAGCATTTATTCAGAAGTTCATTATATACTGATTGGCCACCTGCTCATTCATACAGTTACCCAGTCAGCCAATCATGTGGAAACAGTGCAGTGCAATCTGTGATATTTTCGTGTCTATAGTTTACTCAAAATGGAGTGAAAAACAAAAAACATCTTCTGTGGCTGGACATGCCTTGTTGATGAGAGAGGTCAGAGTGGTTCAAGCTGACAGGAAGTAACCAATACTTATCCACTCTTGACAACCACGGTAAACTGAAAAGCATCTCAGAACATGCGAATGTGGTAGCTTAGTGGCTAAGGTGGTGGACTACTGATCAGAAAGTTGTGAGCTTGAATCCCAGGTCCACTAAACTGCTACTGCTGGGCCCTTGAGCAAGGCCCTTAACCCTCATTTGTTGAATAAAATGTGTATTAAAGTTGCTCTGGATAAGGGCATTTATAAAGAGTGGTTTAATATGTTATAGTTTATATTGTAGTCTTTGTGTTTTGCTTTAAAGAGGCCCATTTCCTGAGTGTTTACAGGCTGATTATAACCCTGACGATGATGACTGTTAAAAACCTCCAATTACGTTTTAAAATCTTTTGTGTACAGCACTTGTTTTTATTGTCCCATCCATCCATCCCTCCATCCATCCATCCAACCATCCATTTATTCATTTATCCATCGATCCATCCATCCGTGGCCCTGAATAAGGAGCAGCTGAAGGACCACAACAATTAATTAATTCATTCATTCATTCATTCATCTTCTACCACTTATCCGAACTACCCCGGGTCACGGGGAGCCTGTGTCTATCTCAGGCATCATCGGGCATCAAGACAGGATACACCCTGGACGGAGTGCCAACCCATCACAGGGCACACACACACACTCTCATTCACTCACGCAATCACACACTACGGACAATTTTCCAGAGACGCCAATCAACCTACCATGCATGTCTTTGGACCGGGGGAGGAAACCGGAGTACCCGGAGGAAACCCCCGAGGCACCGGGAGAACATGCAAACTCCACACACACAAGGTGGAGGCGGGAATCAAACCCTGACCCTGGAGGTGTGAGGCGAACGTGCTAACCACTAAGCCATCGTGCCCCCAATTAATTAATTAATTAATTGATTAATTAATTCACCCTGCAGTAAACAAGCTCTCATTTATTAATATTTCTATCAGAAAGAAGTGACACAGCAAAGAATAACAAAGCCAGTAGCATCGATGTTGGTATTAGCATGAATGTTTAGCACTAAATCTGTTTGAGCAGAGCTGCACAGACTAAATATTATTGATGATGAGAACGCTAAATCCCATTGCACCACTATCAGCAGAACTGCATTGCAGGGAATGGACAAAACAATAATAATAGAATGTACATACAAACATACATACATACATATACATTGCTCTATTATTGTAATTCTGACATAATCGAAGATCACGATAAATATTAATATGCAAGTCATTCAGCTTAGATTTTTTTCCTAAACTGACGATCACTTTGAAATAAATCTCAAAATGAGGAACTGAAGTGTTCGTATACGCACTATCTACATTTATATCTTCACATTCATGGTTTTATTTGCACCAATAGAGGAAAAAATAGAGATTTGTTTATGAAAATAAGACTTATTTATGAAAATAACTAGTAGTCATTGTATGATCACATTCACACTCCGAGGCACTGAGAGCAAGAGTATGCGGAGAGATCAAACACACTTATTCCTTTTTAACTGTGCATGTGAATAAAACATCTGCCAAGCCTCACACCCTCTCTTCACCTCATGCTAATCAGCTTTCTGTCCTATTAATCCAAATCTCCATGGAGTGTGGGAGTGTGTGTGCCCCCGTTCTGAGGAGCAGTGAAGGTGAAAAAGTCAGCCTCTGTTAGTGCGAACTGACTGGAACATACTTCTCTCGGTTTAGGTTTAGCATCTGAAAAGCTTTCGAGATGGAACTTTACTGAATATTTGTTTATTTGAGTGCCTCCTCGGACTAGCTGAGTTTTGGCATCGTGAGGAGATTTGACTGATCCAAACGGGGAAACTGCAGCTCTTTTAAAGACTAAAAAAAGCCAAATCGTTTCCTTTAAGTTACTGAGGTGAAGATTAGGGTGTAACGTGGAATTGTTAGTGGTAAAATTAGTAATTATTGCAATAGAAGAACTTCACATGGAGGAGGTTATTTGGGTGTGTTTGACCACATTGCTAGTGGTCTGAGATTTTGATGTTTGGTCTCTGTTTAGTCTGAAATCCTTGGCAAACACTCATATATATTATGGCTATGACAATGAGCTTAGTGATACTAATAAATAAACACTTCACAATGTTTATATTGAAGTTGAAAAGATTCTTTTTTTTTAATCTTCACACCGCATCAAACTTATTCAGGGAAAATAGACAGTAAAAAAAAAATAACGTTTCACACAAGCAACTCAGCTGAAGGACAAATTTTCTCTTTTTCATGCATTTCAATCAAAAATAAAAAAGCACTTTTAAAATATGGTCACTGCCAAAAGTGCACATTTTAAAGATTCCCTGCTGTGTCAGGGATCGAGAGAGCAAACAAACAAAAAAGGCAAATGGAAACAATAATCGTTTAAAAATAAAACGGTATAAGCCAAAAAAAGAAAGAAAAACAGACCAAGCAAAAACACAGACAAGACACAACAAGAGCCTGGCAATGAAACACAAAGAAACTGGGACTTAAATAGAGTTACTAATGAATCAAACACCAAACAGTTGAGAGGAATCTGAGACGTGTGACTAGGTCATGTGATGTGCCAGGGCTGATGGGTAATGTAGTACCGGACATCCTGACTGCAGCGATATCTATGTTAAACAAGATTTTATTTTGATTGATAATTCCACTGCTTTCATTCCATTCATTTTCTACCGCTTATCTGAACTACCTCGGGTCACGGGGAGCCTGTGTCTATCTCAGGCGTCATCGGGCATCAAGGCAGGATACACCCTGGACGGAGTGCCAACCCATCACAGGGCACACACACACACACACACTCTCATTCACTCACACACACACACACTACAGACAATTTTCCAGAGATGCCAATCAACCTACCATGCATGTCTTTGGACCGGGGGAGGAAACCGGAGTACCCGGAGGAAACCCCCGAGGCACGGGGAGAACATGCAAACTCCACACACACAAGGTGGAGGCGGGAATCGAACCCCCAACCATGGAGGTATGAGGCAAACGTGCTAACCACTAAGCCACCGTGCCCCCCACTTTCATTTCATATTCATTTTAAATATAATAAGTACGATAATGAAAACTGTCTATTTTTACACACTCTTTTAACCATAGCCTGCAGACTGACAGGCTATTCAAAAATCCCTGTGTTCATGCAGGCGATTAGTCAAATTCCTTCGATTTATTACATTACATTTGTCAGGCAGAACAGATTTTCGAAAGCAGATGCAAATGCAGATCAACATATATGTCAGTATAGTACATGCGGTATGTGGTAGCCTAGTGGTTAAGGTGTCGGGATACCAATCGGAAGGTTGTGAGTTTGATCCCAGGTCCACCAAGCTGCCGCTTTTGGGCCCCTGTTATCTCTATATAGATCTTAACCTGAGGTTACATAATCCTGAGATGACTGTCTGCTAGTGCATTGTTTTATGACACTAAGATATCATGATGTAGCTTAATATGCCTGTATTGTAAATATTTTTTTCCATATTTTTTTTTTTCATTAAGCAATTAAACATGAATGTTTACTGTTATAGGAAACTAATAAATGTGAATATGGGATGGTGTGGTGAGGTTAGTTCCTATAACAGCAGGACAGAAACCATCACTATTCATTTAAACATGAATTAAAGAATGAAATGTTACAGGGTTTATCCATTTATAGTTATGGTTAATGTTTCACAAACAAGTTAGAACCTTTTCTCACTTAAGTTATAAGTTATCTATTACACACATTTTTGATCTGTTAACTTCGACCCTCATAGTTATCCTTTACCTGTGTTCCTTTTCCCCAATAGAAAAAATACCGTATGAAACCCAGCACATTAATATACACCTATTTTGTCTTGAATGATCTTTTGACCAATCAGAATCGAGAACTCAGCGGCTGTGTGTTATAAAATGTTGCACTGATGTTAAACCGGTCTTTACATTCTATCTACAAACCCACTGGAAATTTGCCAGAAGCTTCCATTTCAAAATAATTATAATTCAAAGCAATAGATAAAAAACGCAGGCTTTTCACATAAGCCTTTTTCCTCATGTGAAGAACGTATCACATAAATCACCCCGGTCAGTACATGAACTCTGGCTCAATTAATCAAACCGTCAGCAGATGGAAAGTCTAGGCAGAGTGTAGGCGCTGTCAGCACATGAGACTGATACAACTGCAGCTCTTTTTCTGCATGTGTGTGTGTGTGTGTGTGTGTGTAGGCCAGCTGGAGGAAAGTGTTCCTACATGCTCTATTTCTTGAGCACACTCGGTGCATGTGCGTATTAGGGCTGAGGTGTGTGCAGAGCATGTATCAGACTCCCTTGATAACGGTTTGTTTTAGACCACCCACTTATGGTGTTAGCTAATGCCATGCCATGGCTGATCGATGGATTGCTTTCTTTCCTGTCGCAGAAATAATACCAAAAATTATTCCATTCAACTAGTCACAAGCCTTGCGAGGAATTTATTTAAGGGCTATATTATAATATCTAGGAGTATATAAATCTATTCTATATATAAGTGCATCAGCTCCAAATCTTTTGAGTGTGTTTGTGTTACATAAATGCTAATGCAACGTTAATAAAAGCTTGAATTGAAAGTTTTCCACCCTCGTAATCACTGCATTCTGTCCATCTTCATGTCAAGTTGACACGACAACCGTGACTCGTATCGTGAATCGTATGTTTAATCGAACGTTATACAAAATAAGATGTCATGATGTTCTAATGTAATTGAGCCCAGAAAATGTCACAACACAACCTTCAGTCAACAAAACTGTATGTCAGTCTGACATAGTGTTTATGACAGCTTACGCCTGTTGGAACAGACCTTTAGAAATGTTTATGTAGGTTATTATCAGGTGCTGTGCATGACCAGGCGTTCCCAATGTAGGGGTCAGGACCTCATGTGGGGGGTGATTTAAAAATAAGTGAAAGTCTTGAGTGGACTTTTATTTATTTAAAAAAATGATTGAATATTCAAGACTGAAGTTTGAGGATTTTGTCATGGGTATACATTTGCACTTTACTCACTATAGAACTGTGTGCGTGTGTATGTGTGTGTAGACCAGCCCAGATGAGAGCACAACGGTGTTCTATAATTTGTAATTTATATTTTTTTATAAATTATCATTTAGAATTTATATTCATTCATTAATTCATTTTCTACCGCTTATCCGAGCTACCTCGGGTCACGGGGAGCCTGTGCCTATCTCAGGCGTCATCGGGCATCAAGGCAGGATACACCCTGGACGGAGTGCCAACCCATCGCAGGTTTTTGTATTGTGTTTTGTGTTGTATTATGTGTTGTGTTGTATTGTGTTGAACCGACAGTCTTCTGTCTTGCACTGTACATCCACTTTACTACTTTACTGTCCTACTGTGTTCGTGTACTTATTTCTGTGATGTTTTATGTAGCTCCATGTTTTAGGTAGCGACAGGCTCCTGCAGGAACGTTCTTTATTTCACTGTGTTCTGCACCAGATAAATATAGTAAAACAAAAATAAAAGCTTTTGACTCGACTTGATATACGATGAAATAAAAACCCATCCACTGCTCCTTTGAATTGAATACAAATATCTGAATTATAGCTTCTGCTATTATTAAAGAATATTATTATTAGATAAAAAAACAGAATGAATAGAACTATTAATTATAATACTAATACACATGAAGTAACAGAATATAATGTGCAGTATGTTACCTGTTACGATTAGTAGCATTGAAACATGATGTGCATTTATATTTTTTCTCCTCTTTCTCTACACTTGCTATTGGCTATAAACAACGCTTGCTGTCAATCTCCCGCTAGACTTTAAACAGTTCATGGGTTAAGATCGACACAACAATAAGTTTAGGATGAGTAAAAAGAACAATAACAAAAACAATAGCAATAACCTGAAGTAATCTTCTGATCTTTTGATTAGCTTGTGTCAATCTTTATTTGTACTGTTCTGTTTTGTTTTGTCACCTTTTGTGGTTTATCATTTTATCATTATTTTCTTATTATTCTGATGTTGACGTATACTGTCAGTACAGCAGACAGGTAAGACGTCGAGTTGTCTGTTGTATTAGATACACTAGGTTAGGAGTGAGTGCCATCCCTGTATGTTTTGTATTTAAGAAGTTAGCGTAGCTCGGTTTGTTGTGTAAACGTATTTCATTATCTTCTGTTTTGCTAGTCAGAATAGAGAGTTAATATGATATGTGAGATAGATTGGACTTTTATTTTGATTTTTTTGTTTTGTTTTTTAATAATAAACTCAATTCTTTAGCATTCATTCTGTCCATGTTTTATCTTTTGCCGACCACACACACACACACACACACACACACACACACACACACACATTTATTTCCTAAACGGTGCACTCTTCCCCAAAGATAACATCTGGAGTCGTAACACATGTAGTAACAGTACAGAATATGCAGAAAAAGAAAGTAAAGTGCTAAATGTGCAGGTGAGATACATGTAGCAAGACATTATAGAGTCCTGAGGGATCCATAAGGTGGACATGTCCATGGTGAGGAGTCTAATGGCCTGGGGGAAGAAGCTCCTTCTGAGCCTCTCTGTATTATCCATCAGACTACTTAAGCTACGAAAGCTACAGTATTATTATGAAATATTCTTCCTACTTCATGTACTGGTATACTTGTATATAATGGTGTTGAATTTAGGTTGCTTTATGATGTTAAATATGTATTTTAAATATTTATTTTAGTGTGCGTTACTTGAGCTAACTTTAAATTCTGTTGTTTCCGGGTATTCCTAAAGTGGACAAGAAAAAAAAAGGCATTGGATCTTTTCCAAAATATTTCTTAAGCTTATTCATATCAGCAGCACACTAAAACCTGTGGAAAAAAACATGCTACATGACAAAGTCTGCGATATAAGCAGTCCTGCATGACAGCCGAACCACAAAATCACAAAGAGAACTTTTGTACATTTATACTACATATATGATTTACCAAGTAAAATACAAGTGTTTGTTAATCAGATTAAAATTGATTTTTGGTGACTGTCACTTTCCTTCGACGTCTCTTTCACACCCACGCCTGCCATCAAGATCCTCAATGACAGAACAGACTCATTTGTATCCATAAATAATGTTTAGAGCACTCGCAATTGAGTTGAAGATGTCATATATATATAGCGGTTTAAAATCTCAGCTACGAGAATGTTTAATTGCAGGTAAGTTCTTCTTTCCTTGAAGCAGGAAAACAAGACATAGTGATTAAGAGTGTGAAGCTGTGAGGTTTGGTTGAAGGCACGTTTTGAGTGCTAGTACTCATTAGAGTGGGTCACATGTGATTTACAAAAGCTCCAGAAATAACGGCAGCAATTAAGAGCTACCTACACCTCCTACACACTGCACTCGACTTGCTCTCCTCACTCACTCAGGAGTCATAGGTAACCATGGAAAAACTCTTCACACACACACACACACACACACACACTCCCTCTCTCTCTCTCTCCCTCTCTCCCTCTCTCTCTCTCTCTCCCTCTCTCTCTCTCTCTCTCTCTCTCTCACACACACACACACACATTCACATATTGGCCTCCACAAGAGGCAACACTAATGATCCTCTGGGAACAAAATTTATTTTTGTGATAGGTTTCAACCTTAATGAGATTTTTTTATTTAGATAAATATGCTATAAAGAGGTGCAAATCAAGTGCATGGTTTGGAAGGTAGTAGAGAGGATTTGGATGTGTGTGTGTGTGTGTGTGTGTGTGTGTAGAGTGAGCTCATATTGTCCAGAAGGGAGTTGGCTGATTTGGGGTAGTTGGTTGTCCGATTTGAATAATTTAGCACTTGTAGGATTTGGTGAGTGAACAACATCCACTGATATCATAGAACACCGCTGTGCTCTCATCTGGGCTGGTATTGTGTGTGGCTGTGCCAAAAACTGTGCCAACACACACACACACACACACACACACACACACACACACACACACACACACACACACACACACACACAAATACAGGTCCTGCAGCCTTCTGTCTGCTTATCTGGAGACTCAATCTCTCAGTCCTGCTGCTACACAGGGCACTTAGTGCCACTTCCTTTCTCTGAGCGAGTATCTCTCACTCATTTTCTCTCCCTCAGATCCTGTTCAGTCCATCTGATTGGCTCCGTTTTGGTTCTAGAGAGCTGGCAAGAACCTTTTTGTGCCCACTGGCAAGCAAATCTAGTCTTTGGAAATTTTAGCAAACTGTTACACCATGAAGGAGAGAAAATAACAGGAGGAGAGGGATGTCGAAAAACATGTCGAAAAAACACCCTTCCCCCGCCTCAAAAGCCACATTTTTTAATTGTTTTCAGATTTGTACTCTTGACTCTGAGGTAAACATTGCTTTAATTTGTGGTATTTATGTCTATCTGAGCCATATTCCTAATTGATTATAATCTTCCCGACTGCAAAACTCAGCTTGGCCTGACAAGCTACCAGCTGCTAAACCCAGGCTAAGCTCGTCAAACTGCTAAACAATCTTTGCCAGCTGGAAAGTTATATTCTAGCTCCTTTACAACTTGACTTAATCATTCAATGTTCCAGTTTTACCTGTTGTTGTTGTTGTTGTTGTTGTTTCCATGTTCAGTTTTCAGTAGGTTCACTATGTCTCACTCTACATTTACATTACATTTACATTTACAGCATTCGGCAGACGCCCTTATCCAGAGCGACGTACATAAGTGCTTAAATCTCTAACACTGAATACATTAATGCTGGCTCACTACATTACATACTTAAGATACCATGAGTTTAAAACATTTGTTCAAAGTTACAATGAAAAAGTGTCAAAGGTTTTTTTTTTGTTTTGTTTTTTAAATGCAAAAGATAAGGAAAGAAGTTCTAGCTGAACTGTTTCCTGAATAAGTAGGTCTTCAACCACCGCTTGAAAATATCCAGTGACTCAGCTGTCCGGACCTCTAGGGGAAGTTCATTCCACCACCTTGGTGCCAGTACAGAGAAGAGTCTTGTAGTATACTTGCCTCTTACCCTGAGAGATGGTGGAACCAGTCGAGCAGTGCTGGTAGATCGGAGGGTGCGGGGTGCAGTGTGAGGAGTGATGAGGGCCTTGAGGTAAGAGGGAGCTGGTCCATTTTTGGCTTTGTAGGCCAGCATCAGTGTTTTGAATCTGATGCGTGCAGCTACCGGAAGCCAGTGGAGGGATCGCAGCAGCGGGGTGGTATGCGAGAACTTTGGCAGGTTGAAAACAAGCCGGGCAGCTGCATTTTGGATCATTTGCAGAGGACGGATTGCGTACATAGGTAGACCTGCCAGCAGTGCGTTGCAGTAATCCAGTCTAGAAATGACAAGAGACTGAACAAGTACCTGAGCAGTCTGTGTGGACAGAAATGGCCGAATCCTTCTAATGTTGTAGAGAAGAAACCGACATGAGCGAGTCACATTAGCAACATGAGAGGAAAAGGACAGTTTGATTGTCCATGGTTACCCCAAGGTTGTGAGCTGTGGCTGAACTCTACAGTGGTGCTTAATATGAAGCTCATAATGAACGTAGACACTCAGGACTTTAAGAACTTATAGTTTTTCATCAGTATTTCTTTTTTTCCCTAGCCTACTAGAGAGAATATATTCATAGAAAAATAAAATATAAATGCAGTGATAAAATAAATCATTTGTTTTTACTGATTTAAAATGTCCCGTAAGTTGATTTTCAGTACAGAGTGACGGTATACCGCTAAAAAGGAGCAATAATTCAGAAACCATTTCTTTTCCACCATCACTTACTAACTCTGTGTTTTGGTAGCTGGTAGCCACTCATCTGCGTAACATGAGCTAATCTGACAGGGCTATAGAGAGGATTTTAAAGTTTAAGTATTCATAAAAGCCTCAAATATTCACTGGTAACGTTAGTGAGCCCGTTAGCATAAACTAACCTGACAGGATTTCTGACAGGATTTTTTAAACAGTATTTATAAATGTTTTAAATCTTCGCCTCTAACATTAGTAAGGCAGTTAGCATAAACTACTCTGGCAGATTTTCTGACAGGATTTTTAATTTAAGCAGATAAAATGCTTCTGTTCCTTACATGCACCAATTCTGATAGCACTCTATTTCAACCCACACTGTGATTCACATTCTGTGGGGGTGCTTTGGATTATAAAAAAGAAAAAAGAAAAAGAAAAGAAAAGGTATTCATTTTTATGAAGCCCAGCATTACAGGGCTTATAATATTTTAAAGAAACATTCTTATGGGTTTTAATATGAGCTTCTTGAGAAGCTACGATTTCATAGATAGCACAAAAAAAAGTTTTTTATTCCCTTTGGCTTATGAGAAGCTGCATGAGAAGTAAAGATGGATGGAAACTGACGTTTGGAATAAATGACATAGCAAGTTTGTGGTCCAGTCTCACCATGTCTGTGTGTGTTTGGCTGGTACATGTTTGATAATGTCATCTTGTTGCTCCTCTTTCAGAATATTCACGACAGTAGGTGACGACAGACAATAATTCACAAATTTGTTTGCCAAGCTTTGGGAAAATTTGAGAAACATGCCTCAATCTTTTGTTCTCTTTCTTATTTCTTTTCTTCTTCTTTCTTATTTCTTTTCCACCACTCTTGGCATCAGGGCCTGTTTGTTACCTGTCAGATGCTTTAGGGTGCATTTTATACTGTCTGATTTATGGGTTATTCTTCGAAAGGTAGTCTATAAAACATTTATAGCCATTCTCTGCAAAACCAGACATCAATAAAGCTTCATGTTTGGCTTCTAGTTTAGATTATTGTTTTAAGAAATCATTCTTTTCTTACTATGTCATCGAAGGGAGCTTGTGATGTAATGCTATTCTTAACCCTAATATTATTTCATTATCAAGCTGTTGATAGACGTTAGCTTCTAGCCTATCATGAGACGTTCAGTAATGACCGTGCGGCATGCTGGGAAAACTACATAAGGAGTTATTCAGGACTAAATTATACTTATTATTTTTCATTTTCTGTTCTCAGAGCAAACAACAGAATAGATAGAATTCTCTAACATCTCTAAGTGGTGGCCTTTGTGCGTCATTGTCGCTGTTTAGGGGCAAAACTGCATCTTTCTCACTCATGCCACTCACGCTGAAGAGCATAGCTGAATAATGCAGTGGGAGTCAGCAGGCCAGAGAAGATTGATATAATTGATGTGGATGAAAATGATTGAATCCACTCGTGGTATGAAGAGTGTGCTCACAGCAGGGGGTTTCAGCTGACCCCACCGACCTGACGAGTCATCACCCCTCTCCTGTAATCCCTCTTGTCGTTTTATTCACAAAGATGGAGTGATGAGATACTTTTAATAGGTCACTATGTCACCTGGTCTTTTGTGTATGTGTGAGCACACCAGCGGTATTTTTTTTTCACAAAGCCCTGGGTGTAATGGAAGCTAATGGCGCTGAATGGCTTTGGCCAATATTGAACGAGGGGTCAACTTACTGCAGGAGAGCCTCGTCGTCTGCGAGGATCATTTTAGTGGTCATTACATCCTGGAGTCATCTGAAAAAACAGTGCTTAAAGTCATCTTAAAATAGTCATACAACAGGAATCTTGATAATACATACCATTCTCTTAAGTCTAAAATATGCAACATAAAATATCAGTTAGTTAAACGGATTAGTTGAAATCTGACCCTTTGTTTTAATGTATAAAATTTTACACTGCATATATTTGTTTCAGATCATGTACGAAAAAATATACTGTGACATCATGATTAAATTATCTAACCTTATTTCTTCTCCTGAACTCTATTTTGGATGAGTTTTGGATATTGAACTCAAGATTTGAATGATGGAATTTAAAGCGATCCAAAGTCCTATCTACTTGTGAGACGTAACAAAGCTTATCTTCAGGCTTACTCATGTTTTTAGGCAGCAGGGTGAATTTAATTTTAATACCCTCTTGAAATGTTTTTCAGTGTAGAGTCAGTTTATTGGCTGAAAAATCGGTTCATCGATCTTACAAAAATGTAAAAAAAATAAATAAATACTTGTCTTACTTGTTGCAATACCTTTTAAAGAAAGTACATAATACACACAGTGACTTAACTTTAAATGGTTGTCCTGAATTTTATTCTTGTAATTAGCAATTTCCTGTTTGAAGCAATGTCAGGTAATAAGGGTCTGTTTGGGTTAAACAGCGTAACCCTCTAATCATAGACTTATATTGTAAATGACAGCTTCTTTGACTGTTTTTTTATTTAATTAGGCAGCTGAGAATTCCACCTCACTATGCATGATGTGCCTCACACATTCGCTTTTGACTCACGCCAAAATCAGATTGCTTTTATTTCTTTCTTTTCACGTCCTGCTACCTTTTTGGTCTCATCTACGTGCATACCTTGTTAATGTGATTCTTTATCAAAGGTCCTTGAGATTAACGTAGTTTAATTGGGGTCTTTTTTATTGAGCGGCAGTTAAAAAAAGGTAAATCAAACTGACATTATGTTAAAATGCAGTAAATTAGTTGTTTTTTTTTTCCTGTTGTAATGAACATATGGCATGATGTTCATAATTAAGAAGTTTTACAATACAAAAGAAAACAGAGTTTGGAAATTTTTTTTAACAGTTTCAAATTAAAACCGTGTAAACTTAATACACGTTTAATACAATTGATAAGAAGTAGTGCAGTCAGCAGTTGGTGGTTCATACAACCACACATATCTAGCATTCTGTTTTCCCTCAGGGGTGTTGTGTAACATCTGGGTAACATCTGCAACAATGTCATGAGGACGAGCACTCACCTCGGTTCTGACCCAAAAGGTCACCTACACTACTGTGAGGAGTGATGTTAACCTTGTAAAATCAGAAGAAAATACATAGTGATGCTCAGGTTGCAGTAGCACAGACTTCCTGGAGTGATACATCTCTAAATAAGACAAACAAACCGGAGATCGTCCTCATAGAATGGTATGTCACAGCAGGGGCTG
This sequence comes from Tachysurus vachellii, assembly GCF_030014155.1. NCBI lineage: Eukaryota > Metazoa > Chordata > Actinopteri > Siluriformes > Bagridae > Tachysurus > Tachysurus vachellii. The sequence continues at coordinate 8,380,082 of NC_083462.1, read as the reverse complement.
GGCATCCAGGCTTGTGAAACTGATGCCATCCACCACCAAGTGGGTTAACCTTTGTATAGAGTTGTCTTGTCTTACTTTCCTAGAACATATCGTCGCTGTCGGGCGGAATCCTCGTATCTCCAAAACCGTTATTTTTCAGGAAATGAAAAATGGATTGTAAGACAGTGGATTGTCTTGCGCTAAATTCCTGTCCTCAGACGAGCACCAGAACTAGCGGGGGTCAAGATTTTTTTTCTTTGAGCCCAGTGTTTTGAAGACATTTACCTCAGAAAACGTGTTGATTCGTTGCGACTCTTCTTGAGGAGAAATATGCCGCGAAGCTCTCCCACGGAGTGAGGAAGAGGTGGACAGTTGAAGTGTCCAATGGAGTTATGAGATTTGCGCTCAAGCTATTTTCAAGACTTTAGATTGGTTAATAACTTGTAAAAATAACAGACCCATGTGGGGACTGACCAATAGCATCGATATGTGAAAAAATATGAAATTGACCAAATTTGGACATACGAGGTTTCCACCCGACAGCGACGATATACAGATAGCATCGGAAGCATACTACATAGAGAATTGATCTATAATAAATCTATAATGCCAGGTCAATCCGATTTACTACAAGGAAACGTGGCTATATGTAGAAACTAAAAAAAGAGTATAGCATTTTTGCCATTTTAGTAGGGGTGTGTAGATTTTTTCATCCGTTGAAAATGTTAACAATTACAGATGGGAAACAGAGCCAAACAAATTGTACCTGTAGCCAATAGCAACACACTGCATGTCCTGCCTTGCAGTTGGTTTGTTACCTGATTGTACCCACCTGTATTATGTTCACTCCATTAGATTGTCTACAAATCATACTGCTTTAATGATGTTTAGTCCAAGCCATAGTTATTCCTTCTGTACTATCTCCTGATTTTGATCTTTGCCTATTCGTTACCTTTGAGGTCATAAAAAGACCCTGTTTATACTTTGCTTAACTGTATATAAGGATATGGACTATTATTCCTTGTTGGCTCATAATAAATCAATAAATTTACACACTATGTTAATACTTTTGCACAGTATGTATTATGTGTGCTTTACATATGTTGAGTATGCAGTCATATATGAGGCTAACAGTTTGCTCTGTTTCTCAGCTGCATAAAATATCCATTTAATGGTTGCTCTTTACATGTGGGAGAACCATAAATGTGACAAATTTGACTCTATAACCGATTTGCTAAGAAA